>NW_015558595.1:217895-239631 GCF_001515605.1 Sinocyclocheilus anshuiensis | reverse complement strand
TTGTTCATATACTTTATTTATTACCTGGAGATGACTTGACAAACACAAATAAACCATATTGTCGCAATTGTATGTTTAAAGTCTTCATGTTTCCAAACGTTTCCGTTTTTCTGAAAACTGTTTTCATACAGCGATAGCTGGACGCTTTTGTCCATAGTAGGAATTTCCTCATACGACTTTCTGTGTGAGAGCGCCTCCGGCTTCGAGTATGAATGAAACATACACTGCATGAGTGTTTAGCGCTCCGTGATGTTCATCTCGCCTTATTCTGGGTCCGAATAAAACATCAGATCATGCACAGACTATCCTGTCTCTTTGAATTTAAATCTATATTTATTCACACTGGCTCTTGAAAACCTCTATGCAAACACACTTGCCTGAAAAAGTGCTGGGGATGAATTTACGTGATATGTAGGGGGGGGGGGGGGGGACACGTCCCCCGCGTAATCTACGCCCCTGTGCTAACAATCGAATTGGCTGGGAATTAATTCATTTCAACACAAGAAAACAAACACTTACAACAGCATCGCATTATCATTAAGCTCCAAATACACGGAAATACAGCAAGAGTAAACAATTATGTATCATTGTGTCTCTGTGCTGGATTCTTCTTACTCTACTGTGGTAAATTTCTCTCGTTTATATGGTCCAGGTGTAGAAATCACTGGCCTATAGAGAAAAAACATGAATCCAAGCTCATAAAGGGTTTTTCACTGTGAAATAGAAGACAGGTATGGAATATAAAACCACAGAGGCTGGCACAACCATCCCATGATGACTGTATTTCAGCTAGGTTTCTGTGGCGGCACTGAGATCTCAGTAGGATACTAAATGCATGAGAAGAGATGGCCAAGTGTGAGCGGAATTCAAAGTAAAGTGCACATTGGGTTGTTTCAGTGGCTGTTAGGAGCTCATATAGGTGTTAAGGTTTCATCACAATGGAGAGTCAGTTACAAGAATGTTAAAAGTGTATGTGCGTCTAGGGGTAGATCTGCTGTTTCTCTTTCAATGTGTCAATTTCAATAGACATGTGCTTTCACTGTATGACCTAAATAGAGTATGGCTGGACAATATATTGAATATTCAAAATATATTCAATATAATTATTTGGTGATATAAAATTGCAATGATTTTAATGCACTTTTTATTAGACCACTAATTTTCCTAAAGACCACTGCGGTAGGCCAGTTTGGAGTATGAGAGCGCGACTACAAAGATAATTTAATAGGATCTCTGATTTAAACTTCATTAAAGTGGTGACAAAGCTGGGAAATTCGATTCATTTATGTTTTCTTGTTTGCTTCAAAGAATCAGTTCAATGATTCACTTGGGTCATTGCTCATGGAAATTCATGCGTAGCATTGTGCATATTATGATATGGTTTAGTAAAAATACATACAGGTAAATATGGAAGTTTATTACTATTTATAATTATACAGCAAAACAAAATATATTGATAAAATATAAAAATAAAACATGACATTTTTAACTAGGTTTATAATTGTGGCAATGACCAATTAGTCGAAATGATGGTTCCACTGACTGAAAAAAAATTATGCTTTTAAACCATTTGACAGCAATACATACTGTAAATATCTACAGATGTATAAGAAATTTGACTTTTTTTTTTATTTTTATCGCCCCTTCACAGAAAGTTCAAAACAGCCTTTATACTAAATGTTCTCTTGACACATTTTTCTGCAAACCAACAAATACTGTAATATGTGTGTGTTATAATAACCAGTATAGTCCTCCAATCAAGGTCTCTCTCTCACAACTGTCTGTGGTTAATGAGTGAAGATTATTGTGCTTATGTTATAAGTACTGTGTGTATAATGTCTGAATATCAAAACTAAGATTTCATAATATTATATTATGAAAAGACAAGTTACATGTGAGTTACATTCGCTAACACAGATTCAGATCCAAAACACACAATGTCATCAACTATATATGCTATAATTTATAAACTGATTTTATATACTGTACATATAAATTAAATGAATAATAAAAAAAAACTCTAAAAAAAACAATCCAAACCACAGCACTCCAAGAAAGAATGATGACTGGTGTGTTAGAACGCATGCACTCTGTTACAAACCGTGTCTTTAGGATGGCCCATTAGGAAGAAATAGGGGGAGCCATGGTTGTCACTTTTCATGCACATGGAGAGACTGGAAGGTACCATTCCTATAAGAGGTGAAGTAACAACCTAGACCAATCATTAGGGTTAGAACAGCAGCCACAGGCTAAGACAGTATTAAGATCAGTGCTGAGATAGTATTCAGTGAGGAAAATTGGGAACGGAAGTGAGAATTATTTACTAACAGCCATAACACAGATGAAAGAGAAGAAGACTAGCTATATCTGCATTAATACAAAGAGCATGCTGCCACAGTCATGTTAAAGAAGTGTTGTGTTAGCAGGAAAATTGTATTAGTGTACAAGAGAATGGTTTTTTTTCAATCGCTTTGGCTCAATTCTTAAATTCGATTTTTTTCTCTCTCAAAACAGTAAGTTCAGATCATTGAACAATGATTGAATTTCTTACAAATTTTATGCAAGTTGTACATGTTTTGGCAAACGTGTCCAAAAGAGTAAGTACAGTACAATACTTTGCAGAATAACAATCCACATGACTTGCTGATCAAAACTTATTAGTTAATTCTCAGTGAAACTGTCATGTTCTTCACAACTAAAACATTCCTTTATTGCCTGTTGGAGAAAGTGTTAACAGCAGTATAAACTGATGTTTTTATTGTTGGTGTTTCATTCTTTTTTAACATTAGAAAGTTAGTGAAAAGAAGAAAAATACAACTTGTAGATATCAATCTGCATATGTGATGGACATCAGTTAAGATGATCCCTGGTATTTCTTTTGAAGGCATCTTGAGTAAAACGGTTAAATATTTAACGAAACATACAAAAGACCTGAATCGGAAGCGATGCAACCTGTTTTGAAGAATAGAGAAGTTTGTTGAGCATAGCCCTAATTTTACTTACTCTTGAAATCTGATTCTAAAAAGCTCAATATGACACACAATAGCATTCAGCTAGACAAAACTGATATTCTTGTATAAGCAAAAAAAAATTTTGATTTTTGATTTTGATTTAAACATTTTGACCACTATAGCTCACATGATGACAAAAACATTTTCATTTTGGTGCCAATTTAATGACACAATAACAAGTTGCGAAGCATGAATTAAATGTTTTGGGTGAGTTATACATTTTGTGCTATGTCCCATTAAAAACAGTTGTCACAGTTGCACTTACAGTTTAGAGAATTTTAAGACTGATTCAATAAATGAGCTAAAGCAGTTGAGAAAAACTAACTGATGGTGACCTTTTTCTAAAATGATCTAGGAATTCCCATTGAGAGCAGAATATTAATAATAATGTATCAAATAAAACCCGTCAACTGCACAAATCTTGCTCCTGGTGTGAATAAGTCTACAATAATCCATTATTTCACAACATATTTCAATATGTATGTTGTGATCTTCTGCCAATCTGCTATATTATACATTTCTTAATACATTACCCAATAAAATATGACCTTCTCCAAAGATCAAATTGATGGTTACTCCATCTCTTGAGACCCTGTAAACTAAGTGAACTAAAGCTGTAGACATTTCTGAGCAGTAAGGTATGTGTTCAGACAGTCTGTGTAAACCTACCATACTCAGGGACCTGCCCTGTGCCTCTCTTGAGCAGCAGGCGAACTCTACGGCCACCCGATTTGATGAGTTCAATGGCCCGAGCGTGGGTCATATCCCTCGTGCTCTTCCCATTTATTTCAATGATCTGATCACCAACCTGAAAAACAGACAAAATATGGCTATTATCTGTTTGAAAAGGTGTTTTTGATGGAAAATCCATAAGCAAAACGGTCTACTCTCCAGAATGTTCATCTAGCATTCAAAAACCTACGACAGCTTTGAATTGCACCCTCTCTGGTTTTAATTATAAAATTAATATGACTATCATTTATTAAGGATAATTATTCAGTAGGATCAATATAGGTCCATAACTCATGTCGGCTGTTTCGGTTAAGCGCTAATCAGCATTAGCAGTCATGAATGAGATCGAGTACTCATTAATTTCAGAATTAACATAAATGGATGAATGAATCATGGGTACAAGGTTCCTATGAGCTACAATACTGATGCTCTTCATCAACCGTGAGGAAGGTGTACGGCTATTGGGGATAATGAGGGACTGGTTAATTGCCCTTCTTTGATACAAAGGAAGCCGGTATGATCAATATTACTACAATTAGTTGCCCACCAACTTACTTATTTTTTTCTTTTCATATTTTATGTTTTATCTTAATATTTCTAGCAGCAGTTGTGTCTCTAAATTCATCTTCATTACAGCATAGCCATCAAAGTGCCACTTGTGTAGCGAATCCACCACCTTTAACAATACATTTCAAGAACATTACTGTCAGTACTGTCAGACTGTCTGATCATTTGCTGTGAGCAATATTCCTGTTATTATGCATAATCTGTAGGTCTCATTTTGTGTGTGTGTGGGCTAAGATGGTTTTGTGTTATAAAAAGCTTAAAGATTTTTTGTTCATTTGTTAAATATCTCTGTTACCCTGTCGAACAAACACACATTTTTTGTTGTTTATCCATGTTCCCATGTAGATGGATTTATCTCCACCCTTTTTCAGTGTCTTGCTCTGCCAACATTTCTTTAAAGTGTTATGTTAAAACTAGTTGAAAATAAAGTAAAAAATGTGTCTTGGGACCCTTGCATTTTGTTCCTTTTTGTTGCTCTTCTTCTGCTTCATTACTTCTTGACTAATCATTCAGAAAACCTATAGACTAGTTAATGATACAGACTAATTTATAATACCTAATTTGCGTAGAAAAACACACACACGCACGCACGCACGCACGCACGCACGCACGCACACACGTATATATATATATATATATTATAATTATAATATAATACAATATAATATCATATAATTAATTTTATATTGTAGTAGCCTAATGATTGTTTGCCATTGTGTTAAAAAAAACAGCACAACATAATAAATAATAAAAATTATAATCATATAATTTTGTATAATTCATTTGAATATTAGTTCTGCTAATCAGTTATTAGAGAAGAAAATACGGTTGAAAAAAAACAAACAAAAACAATTTTTCACATCCTTAATAAATACCATAATAAATATCATAATTTCCCTTAACATACAAACAAATAATCTAGACAAGGTTGCATCATTTTGAAAATATAGGTGCCCCTAAAACAGGAAAAGCATATATGCTGATGCTGAGCATGTAGGTGCACTGAACTTGTCTTGTGTCTGTGGACTAATTGGCCAGGGGCTGGGGAAAAAGAACGAGCCAATTATAGTAACAAATGGAGTATTCCTCTCAAATGGTCTGGATAATGTGGAAGTCCTGGCAGGTCGCTGCCAGTGCTGGGCGGCTAGTTTTTTATGACTCATTAAGATCTTGTTTGAATGAGGGGCAGAGAGCAGTATGACCCTCAATTCTCTCATTTCTGACAAGGAGTGTCTCGTTTTTTGTTCCTACACTATGTCTGGGGCCGGTTCCTCTGACCTCTGGGGTGGAAATTGTTAGTAAAAGGATCATAGCTAGCAGTGTCAGCAGCTCTCTCATGTTTTTGGTGTATCTAGAGGGCATGTGTGGAAATCGACAGCAGCAGCAGCAGTGTCTACTGGGGGCTATATGACTTCATGCTTAATGGACTTTTTTAAATACCACGGGTCTGTTCCACCACAAACTAATTATAGATTCAAAAAACATTTTGTGCTGCGGTTATATTCACGCCCCAAAAGAAGACAGGATGATGTTTACAGTCAGAACTGAGGCTCTTGAATGGAAGGTAACGGTCACTGAGTGTGATCTGAAGGTAATGGACTAAATATGAAAGGCTGTAATGAGAGGTACAAAAAGAGAGAGAATATCCTAAGGGGACTGTTTTATTCACATTAGCTATGACAGCTTCATTACAGATACGAGCTGAACAAGGAACAGAATAGCAGCAGAATAGGATGGATGGGTGGATGGATAGATAGATAGATAGATAGACACACAGAAAGACAGATGATGGATGAATGCATAGATAGATAGACAAATAGACAGACAGACAGAGATAGACAGATGATGGATGGATGGATCGATGGATAGACCAAAAGACAGAGAGCGGGAGACAGACAGATTATGGTGGATGGATGGATGGACAGACGGACGGACAGACAGAAGGACAGGCAGACAGACAGAGAGATGATGGAAGGATGGATGGATTGAGGGAAGGATGGATGGACGGACGGAAGGACAGGCAGACAGACAGAGAGATGATGGAAGGATGATTGGATGGAGGGAAGGATGGATGGACGGACGGAAGGACAGGTAGACAAACAGAGAAACAGACAGACAGAGATATGATGGAAGGATGGATGGAAGGACAGATGGAAGGACAGGCAGATAGATAGATAGACAGACAGATAATGGATGGATTGATGGACAGAAAGCTCACCCTCATTCTTCCATTGCGTATTGCTGGTCCATCTTCAGCCAATCGTAGAACGAACAGGTCCATCTTATACTCGTGGCCTCCACGGATACTAAAGCCAAAACCTTTCATACCCTTTTCTAAATCAACCGTGAAGTAATCAAAATCCTGCAAAAACACACACACACACACACACATACACACACATATTATGGACATTTTATGGACATGCATAATGCATACATTATGGAAATGAACTGTCAGTGCCACTTCAGTGAAGAATTATGATATCAGTGTGTATTTCTACTCCATATAAAACTGTAGCACAGTGTATGCATGAATACATAGTGGCAGCAGAGCTACCTGTGGCATCCTGTAGTCGGGTAAGGGGAAGGTGCGAGGGTCAGTGGACAGCTGTCTGTAGTCCAGCAGCGGGGGGTGTCTATAATCGAGCGTTGGTGGCTGTCGGTAGTCTGCTACAGGAGGGTGTCGGTAGTCCACCGGGGGCTGCCGGTAATCAGTGAACGGCTGCCGAATATCAGGTTTTACATCCTGTCTTGCTTTCACCTCTGACCTGTAGCTGAACAACCAATCAGAGCAGAACCAAGGGCATTTGGTGATGTTGAATCTTATGCAAACATTTGGAATATATGCAATAACAAGTGAGACTTGGACTACTTCTATGGTGTTTTTATTGCAATTTCTTGTCAAACTTGTCTGCAAAAATGTGGAAATTCAAAATTGTAGCTTTTTTTTATCAACAAAAGCTGTAATATATATATATATATATATATATATATATATACTGTATATATAAGAATGGGGAGATTCTCTCATAATATTTCCAGCAGATGCCGTCAAAAACGACCTACCACTGACGGAGCTACCTCTCTAATGAATTTTAAAGTTTAATGCAGGATAATGTTCTGTTGAAAATGGCGAAGCCTGAGGAGCTCTAGGGTGTATATTGAAACTTGAGTGAGCATGGAGAGGAAGTGAAATCATTGGTCCCTGCAGGCTATATGAATGATTAAAAACTGTTTTAAAGAGCCATGTAGGTAAATTATTCAGTTCTGTAAGAGATAAGTGATTTTACGCAACAACCTAACAGTGAGAGGGAGTCTGTGACTCAGAGAGGTTCAGATTCACTCTATAAATAGTGAACTTTAGTAGAGTAGCTACTAGAGCAGAGCAACAGTAAAACTAGTGCAACAGCTTAAAACATATTTAAGTAATAATGTAATTTGTGTTGGCGCCTTGCCTGCTGTCATTGCTGTAGATCTGTACTGGCACTGCGGATGGCTGGGTGGGCGGGTTCTGTTGGGTCACTGAGCTAGGCTGATTAGCTGGGCTGGTTTGAGTGACAGGGCTCGGTTGTGCTTCTGAACTAGGCTGCATTATGGGGCCGGGCTGAGGTGCAGAGTTGGGTTGAGGGGTGGAGTTGGGTGGATGGGCAGCACCCGTCTGGTTCACAGTGCTGGGTTGGCAAACTGGACTGGGCTGGGCCATAGGGCTCTGCTTCTCTGAGCTGCCTGCAGAAGGCGTGCTGTTTGTCTCTGAAAAATGGAGAAAAGACAAAAAGCTAAGCTATTTTCAGAGCTTCTCTTTGTAACACAGGTTTTTTTTAAATTCTAAAGCAACAGTTTAAGGGTTGCATGAGTACCGTTTGCATGTACCGTCTATGTTATTTTACCACTAAATTCACAGAAATAATCATGCAAATAAAATAACATCGCAAACATGCCCAAAATCTGTGAATGCAATTTGAATGCCACAGTTTTCCATGTTGGAGGCTGGTTCTGAGCGCTAGTTCATGAAGTATTCAGCAGACTACCATAATCTGGCATACTTTACTAAACGGCACAGCATTGCAATTTTGAATAAGGCGGAATCTATAATAAACATAATTTACATAGAAAGGAAGCATGTTAGCATGAAAAAAGAATGCCAATGAATAGTTAAAGTGGATTTCTGTACCATAAACAAATGGTGCAACCATTTCGTGAATTTGCATTTCTAAAGGATAGTTCACTTAAAAATGAAAATTCTGTTATCATTTACTTACCCTCATGTCATTATAAACCTGTATGACTTTCTTGCAATTTTAAATTGTATTTTTTTTTAAACATTTGTATTTAATTTTAGCACTGACATTTCAGGCACAATCTCACAACCCCCCTGTAATTTTATCACAAACTACTAGGGCTGTCCAAAAAAAATTCGAATATTCGTCGAATTTAAAATAAAAATCCACATTCTAATGCAAAAACATTGCATTCAAATTTTAGGTGTGCATCAGGCAGCTTTATCAGTGGTGCACGAGATACGATGACGATGTAAGTGTCATTGCATTTTAATGTTTTTCTTAGCCTATCCAGTTGAACCCACTAGATGCGGCACTGCTATGTTGTTCATTAAAATATTGCGGGAAAAAGACCATAATGCGGAGATTATGTTGTTTACGTCAAAACCGAAACCAAACCATTCACACAGAATGCATATTTATCACATTTTCTAGAGGGACATCTATCATTGTTACACTCGCCAACAAAAGCTGTAATATATATATATATATATATATATATATATATACTGTATATATAAGAATGGGGAGATTCTCTCATAATATTTCCAGCAGATGCCGTCAAAAACGACCTACCACTGACGGAGCTACCTCTCTAATGAATTTTAAAGTTTAATGCAGGATAATGTTCTGTTGAAAATGGCGAAGCCTGAGGAGCTCTAGGGTGTATATTGAAACTTGAGTGAGCATGGAGAGGAAGTGAAATCATTGGTCCCTGCAGGCTATATGAATGATTAAAAACTGTTTTAAAGAGCCATGTAGGTAAATTATTCAGTTCTGTAAGAGATAAGTGATTTTACGCAACAACCTAACAGTGAGAGGGAGTCTGTGACTCAGAGAGGTTCAGATTCACTCTATAAATAGTGAACTTTAGTAGAGTAGCTACTAGAGCAGAGCAACAGTAAAACTAGTGCAACAGCTTAAAACATATTTAAGTAATAATGTAATTTGTGTTGGCGCCTTGCCTGCTGTCATTGCTGTAGATCTGTACTGGCACTGCGGATGGCTGGGTGGGCGGGTTCTGTTGGGTCACTGAGCTAGGCTGATTAGCTGGGCTGGTTTGAGTGACAGGGCTCGGTTGTGCTTCTGAACTAGGCTGCATTATGGGGCCGGGCTGAGGTGCAGAGTTGGGTTGAGGGGTGGAGTTGGGTGGATGGGCAGCACCCGTCTGGTTCACAGTGCTGGGTTGGCAAACTGGACTGGGCTGGGCCATAGGGCTCTGCTTCTCTGAGCTGCCTGCAGAAGGCGTGCTGTTTGTCTCTGAAAAATGGAGAAAAGACAAAAAGCTAAGCTATTTTCAGAGCTTCTCTTTGTAACACAGGTTTTTTTTAAATTCTAAAGCAACAGTTTAAGGGTTGCATGAGTACCGTTTGCATGTACCGTCTATGTTATTTTACCACTAAATTCACAGAAATAATCATGCAAATAAAATAACATCGCAAACATGCCCAAAATCAATTTGAATGATTTGAATGCCACAGTTTTCCATGTTGGAGGCTGGTTCTGAGCGCTAGTTCATGAAGTATTACCATAATCTCCATAATCTGGCATACTTTACTAAACGGCACAGCATTGCAATTTTGAATAAGGCGGAATCTATAATAAACATAATTTACATAGAAAGGAAGCATGTTAGCATGAAAAAAGAATGCCAATGAATAGTTAAAGTGGATTTCTGTACCATAAACAAATGGTGCAACCATTTCGTGAATTTGCATTTCTAAAGGATAGTTCACTTAAAAATGAAAATTCTGTTATCATTTACTTACCCTCATGTCATTATAAACCTGTATGACTTTCTTGCAATTTTAAATTGTATTTTTTTTTAAACATTTGTATTTAATTTTAGCACTGACATTTCAGGCACAATCTCACAACCCCCCTGTAATTTTATCACAAACTACTAGGGCTGTCCAAAAAAAATTCGAATATTCGTCGAATTTAAAATAAAAATCCACATTCTAATGCAAAAACATTGCATTCAAATTTTAGGTGTGCATCAGGCAGCTTTATCAGTGGTGCACGAGATACGATGACGATGTAAGTGTCATTGCATTTTAATGTTTTTCTTAGCCTATCCAGTTGAACCCACTAGATGCGGCACTGCTATGTTGTTCATTAAAATATTGCGGGAAAAAGACCATAATGCGGAGATTATGTTGTTTACGTCAAAACCGAAACCAAACCATTCACACAGAATGCATATTTATCACATTTTCTAGAGGGACATCTATCATTGTTACACTCGCGTCTCGCACAAGAAAGCCACATGTTTAGAAAGCCATGTAAAATTAATGTAAGTTCAACTTTTTAAAAACATGTCTCAAGACTTTATGGCGGTTTTTCCCCATCCTACTGCATCTCATGTTTTTAAATGAAGAAAGTACTCTTTGTGATTGGTTTTCGGTCCTTTGTATTAAACTATGCATACATGCATTATTCTGTTTTGTTTCTAATTGTTTAAGCAACTTTAATTATATAAGGTTTATAAGCATTATTTTAAACATTATGCACTTTTTTCAAAGATAGTCGTGTTATTTTATTATGCTATTATTATATTTTATATTATATTTTATTATGCTATTATTAAAACGTTTTTATTATTTTGTTCGATGCGCCCTCTTGTGGCCTCAGGAGAGAAGCCAAAAGTTTTTTTCCCACCCTAACTGAAATTATGCCTTTTAAATTCTAATATAATTAGAATATTGATAATGTTTAAGTACAAAATTCGAATTTAGTTTTTCAGCTATTTTGACAGCCCTACAAACTACCATTCAGAAAAAAACAGTAATAGCATCCAATGACATTTTAACTTCTAAAAATACTTATATTATGCTTTAAAAAAAAATTGTCAAAGGATAGCTTGTTTGAAATAATTCAGATTATTTAAAAAAACAGTCAGAGGCTCCTTAAAGCTACAGCGTAAAATCTCTGCTTCACAAAGCACACGGCAAAAATAACATTCCACAAACACCCTGACCAGTCCTTTTACCCCACCCTCTTCCATTGTTCAGAAAAACAGGTAGTCCCGCCCAACCTCACACTATTGGTTGAGCCATTTGACATGTCAGAGCAATGTTCAGGAAGTCGACCTGTAAATGGCTTACTTAAAGTTGTCTCTGCATATTAAACTCAGATAAAAGAAAGTATTTTAACATTGAAATGGCTATTACACATAGTCGTTTCAGTAGAAGAATTATGTAAGAGTCAATCTTTGCGTAAAAGTCCCATTCAAACAGTTTCACAGATGTCAACTCACCCTCCTGAGGGATGATCCTGAGTGTGACGCTGAGTCCCGCGTCCTTGATCAGTTTGACGATGTCGGCGTGTGGCATGTTGACGATAGACTGATTGTTGACGGCCAAAATACGATCTCCAACCCTGAGCTTCCCACAGTGGTCTGCTGGACTTCCCTCAATGATCCGGCCGATCTTATGGGGTACGGCTGACAACACACACGCACAAATACTTTTTACGTAACGCATCGAGAGAGCTCTCTATCTGCACTCTGTCCTTTCCTGTTAGTGGATCTGTTTTTATATACGAGTGTGGGCGCTGCATTAGAACATTGTAACTAGCCTCTTCAGCACTCAAAAAGGAGTGCATCCATTATTAATACACAGGTTTATGAGGACATGCTGCACTTTTAAAATCACTATTGCCCTTTGAAGCAGCCAACCTGAGTAAGCTATTACAGTAAAGGAACATTCCAGATTGAAAATAAGTTCAAATTAAAGTGTGTGAAGTGTACAAAAATAATTATTCCTTACCAGCAGCAGCTGCAGATTCAGGCCTGTTCAGTGAACTGATAATAACGAATCCGAACCCTTCGCTCTCCTTGCGCTGGATGGTGACATCACTAGGCTGCAGATTGTGATTGGCTACAGTGTCTGGTGGGGAGGAGCCTGTGGTGGATGGGGCAGAGTTTTGCAAGGGGGCGGAGTTGTTATAGAACATTCTGGAGTTGAAGTCACTCCTCGGGGAACTGTGCTGGGTCGATCCAGGACTGCGGCCATTCTCTGGACAGTGTTCACCTGAAGATAAAACAGCGAGAAAGAAAAGGACTCTGAAATCAATGGTTATATATATTTACGAAGCTGATGGGAGGAGCCAATGAGCAAGACTTCAGTCTTATCATTATTAAGACACAAGAAGTATTCAGACATCCATATTTTATCTGAGAAATACAATGTGTTAAAAAAAAAACATCCAAATTATTACCAGGCCTAGAATGAATATAAATCTGAGTGTCGTCTTCATAAAAATTATAATTAAGCTCATGTGATCTTAGAAGAAGTCCGAGTGGAAATATGTAAATGCATAAAAGTAAGGGGCCTAAAATTGAACCTTGAGGAACACCCGTACGGACAGAGCCCATCCAAAAACCACTCATACAAACAAACTGTTGAAGATCAGTGAGGTAAGATCTAAACCAGGTTAAAACAGTCTCAGAAACACCAAAGACAGTTTCGAGACGATTGATTAAAAGGTTGTGATTAACAGTATCAAAAGAGGCACTGAGATCAAGAAGAATAACAACAGAGCGAGAACCAGAATCTGAGGCTATTAGCAGATCATTGGTGACCTTGACCAAAGCTGTCTCAGTACTATGAAATTTTACTATGAAAGGGGTTCAAAAAGATGATTTACTATGAGATGATTGTGCAGCTGCAAAGCCACAACACATTCTATATATTTGATTCTAATTGGTTAATCGTTGCATTCAATGTGCAGTCAAATATTTCTGTATTATGACCACTAAACTGTATATTTCAGAATTTCATGAGTATCTAGTCAAAATAAGAACATGAAAACATCTTTTTGGACAGGAAAGGAGGTTTTGAAAGTGACAATATTTTTACATAGTAGGGTACAACGGGGCTAAAGTTTACCACTAGATGGCACAAAAACGTGGAGTAGTACTTTCCAAAACATCCGCTTTTCATGACGCACGCGTGTATTTATCTGATCTTTGATGCGATCGCGCGCAGCAGCGCAAAGTTGATTCTGTGCTTATTGATCTAATATTTTATGTTTTTTTTTTAAATGTTGTCGATTTAAGTAGCAAATGAGAATTGCTCAAATTAATGCATATATTTTGAGACAAAGGTCTTCTTTATGATTTTCAGTTTTGTTTAAAGGGCTAAAGGCACACAGTAATTAACATGATAATTAATAGATGGCTGACTTTTCCATTTGTTGAGATGACATGGTTAGATTCAGATGGTACATATCATATATTATGTTGGGTGTCCATATTAGAGATAATCACCATGTTTAGAATGAAACCATCATATTTAAAAACATGATATTAATCATATCATATAATAAAATATCATTTGTTGTTACTACTGTAAATAAATATTCAATTATTATTAAATATCCTTCAATACTTTCAGAATCTTTACTTATTAAAATGATTTTGTTTCTGTATTTTAATGACATTTCATATTTTATTTTTCAAAATAAGCAGAAAATAGTACAAACTTTGCTAAAGTGATTGTTTTGAACAAGTATTAACTTAGACATAATAAAAAAAAAAAAATTAGCTTAAAAATTTTAACATTATTTTACCTGAAATATTTGTATCAATACCGTGTGACTTTTACCCCATGCTGGTGGGCCTTTTACCCCGTGTGTGGAGTAAAAGGCCCATCATGCCACCTCATACATTTATAAGATTTTTAAACAAAAGAAACAACTTGAATGATTTATTTTCACACAAAATCTGTTGCTCCATTAATGTCCAATACAACGTATATATTTTTTCTGAAATTATACATTTTAGGTGCAGTGAATAGCACATTTTTTTCTTAAGGTGGGCCTTTAGCTCCGTTGTACCTTATATAACGATTTACAAGCTTGGGTAAGATTTTGTTAGTTTTCTTTGAAAGAACTATATGCTTTTATACTGCAAAGACACAATAAATAGTTTAAAAATGACAGAAAATACATTTATAATGATACGAAAGATTTCTATTTCAAACAAACATTGTTCTTTTGAACTTTCTATTCATCAAAGAATCTTAAAAAAAGTATGATATCAGAATTATTTATGAAGGATCATGTGACACTGAAGACTGGAGTAATGATCCTGAAAATTCAGCTTTGCATCACAGGAATGAATTACATTTTTATACTCAAAATATATTCAAATATATATATATTCAATATTTATATTCAAAATATTACTAGAACAATTATAACTTTAATATATTATTTATTTATTTATTTTTTACCTCTAACAGGTACATTAAAAACATTAAATACAATTTTTAGATACAGAAACAGGTATCAACTACGATTAATACAAGTGAATGTGAGAGAGAGAGAAAGAAAGAAAGAGTCTATAGTATAGGGTTTGGCTAAAGCTGGTCTGAAGTCCTTCTGTGATCAAACGGTAAGCCAAAAAAAGCCAGCAGCCAGACATTGCCTCAACCGCTCCACTGAGATGAAAAGGGGGAGAAACGATTGTCCAGGGAAGATAAGACTGAGAGGATGAGCCAGACAGCGGGATGGATGAGGGAGGTAGAGCTCGAGAGGGAGAGAATCTGAGCCTCAGCTACACCAAGAATTATTAGACAGAGTGGACGGGAGAGAGACAGACAGAGGACACATAATAAGCAGCAGAGTTAACAGAACCTGCTTCATTACCTCCATATATATACTTTGCAACAATCTATAAATGCTGTAACTGTCAGGAAATGACAAGCTTTAGCCTTTAAAGGTTGTTTCTTCAGCTTCAGGCAGATTTATGCCCCAAGGGTTTATTATTATAACTTTATTATTATTAAAACAAATGTCATTTTTTTTCTCTCTCTCTTTTGATATATGAACATCATATTAAATCTGCACTGGAAACTTTGGATCATGCTACCATCTTTTATTCTTGTTATTTTTCAGATGTGTTTTATGAGCATATTTTATTGCTTAACTCTTGTCCTAGACCCAGACTTTTAATCTTAAACTATGAAAATCCATTTTGAAAATACATGTTACATGTTTAGAACTATGATCATTTAAAACAAAGCTGAAATAAACTATTTCATTGTTTAATTTATGCCAATTAAAATATGAATGTTCCTCATTTGGTGTCATTTCCACCACAACAATCAATTTTGACCCTAATAAATTTACATTTTTATAACAAAAATCGAATGTTAGTGTACTTGGTTACCATGGAGACAACAGTGAAGTGCATGCTTGAGATGAAATATAACACATGTGACGGTGAAGAAGGTAAATATCACATATTTGTTCAGATTTAACACAAATAAACAGTCAAATCCCTTGTGTTTCGCTAGCTTGCTTGTGGGGTGTAAAAGCTTTTTTAAACATTTTATGTTCACTTTTGATATTATGATTGTGTGTCATTTCCAATCAAACTGTAATATTTGTAATATTATGCAGAAACGTTGTTGTTTAACTGTGTTTTTAGGATGTAGCAATGAAATTAGCCTTAGCAAGACAAAGAAGGTAGCCACTTTCCACTCAAAATGTTAAAAATGACATTTCTACCACAAATTGCTATTAAACACAATAGATATGACACTATATTAAAAGATGTACGTTCACTGTTGGACATTGTTGGTAGACAAATGAAATAAACATCAGCCATTCCTCACCTGTGGACTGAATTCTCCGTCGTACAGTGAGTTTAACCTGCCCAGTCCGAGCCGCCCCGTGCATGAGGTCAATGACGTAACGGTGGGGTTTTCCAGCCACAGGGATCCCATCGACTGACATCAGCTCGTCTCCTGGCCGGAGACGCCCGTCTTTATCTGCTGGGCTCTTCTCGATGACTGCACCAATCAGGATCTGTAAATGCACAGCACGGTTATTACAGACTCTCTTTAAACTATATAAGGAAACTAAAGTGGACGAACAGACACATTATCATGGTAGCAAATGACAGTGAGCTCTGTTTTAGGGAGCGTGTGGTTAGTCCTAGAGTACGGGCCTTCTTCTGAGCCTCCGGACTCACAGGCTGTCCTGGTTCCTCTCCGCCCAGGATCCTGAAGCCAAAACCGGACTTCTGTCTGCGCAAGTGCACCTCCACCTCCTGGAACTCTGATGGTGTTAATGAAAGCACACATTTATCTCACAACTACGACTATTCTCATCCTTCAAGTGTAATTTAGTGTTCTGGATGACATTTAAGACCCCCATTTCTGTTAATTGAGTACTTAATTTGTAAAATCATTCATTTTATGTTCTTGAACCTGCATTGAGAGCTTCATTCTCAAGGCAGTGCGAATGACAAGTGGCAAAAGCTGGCAAAAAATAAAATCTCCAGCTAGTATTTCACAGAGGTCACAATAAGTGCATAAAAAATGAATACTAGACTTTCAGACTTTATTTGCATTTATATTTTCGAGTTTATATTTGACTTTTTTTTGATGCACCTTTAAATGATTTTAATGTGCAAGGCATTACACTGTAATTTCTATTTAGACTTTATTTTATTACCATTTCAGAGCAAATACATAAATACTAAATATTATTTCTAGCCTTTTTTTTTTTTGTAATGATAGTTTTGATGAAACATTTCCTTAAAATTGGCATATGATTTTAGGCGTATGATTTTAGTATTTGAAGATAATAAATGCAGAAAAATGTCAAACTGCAGCAGGCCAAACTTTATGCCAAATATTAAAAAAATATATATATATAATATTATATTATATTATAGAGGTCATAAAAACTGGATATAAAAAATTAACTTCAACAAACTCCTGTCAGATTGTTTCTGTTTTGGGTGTAGATTTATTTACTCACCGGAAGGGTCAGCTAGGAGAGCTCCTCGAGGAAGCCCTGGCTCTAAGAAAGGGAGAGATACAAGGACAGCCCATAAATCACTGCTTATATAAACACACACAACTCTAAATATACTAACTACAACATATACATCACCTGTCTCACTAATATAATGCCCAACAGCTACAAAGCAATGAAGATATATGTGAATATACAGTGCCCACAAAAAATGCACTTAAAGCACACTTAAAATGTCATTTCATAATAAAATGATGTGAACTACTTTGACAATTCTGACTGACTTTTAATCAACTGGTGTTTAGGTGTTTTTTAGTGGATGTATGAAGTCAGTTCTTGATTTTGGGGTTTTAATTATATAATATCTCAAAACTCAAGTTCATCTCCTGGCTCAGAGCAGACAGACACTGAGATCGGTATGAGCAGCGCATTTCGGCCTGAAAACCTAAACACGACCATACATTATGCTATATGTATATTGCATTTAAACTAGGTGCCAGGTGAAGCTTGAGCCTGATTCTGAGAGGGAGTCTGATCGGAACGGCATCATTCCTGCAACCTCATCTGCCTCTCTGCTGGAGCTGGTTGATATTCTGGTGATATTTAACCAACATATTGATATATATTGGGATGATTTACATGCTTTTCATTCGACTGTAGCAGTAGGCTGGTTTAAGTACGACAGTGTCAAGATGCTAAGCTCTCTAATTTAAACCTCAATTGCATTAGAGTTTGATTCATTTAGGCAAATGAGCTCTTTTGAAATGAATCAGTTCAGAATTAAATTATTTGTGGAAGTCTCTGTGTGATATTTTGCATGCTTTGGAATGTTTCAATAAACATATGCAGTTGAATGTTGCTGTTTATTATTATTTATTGTAAAATGAGCGCATATAAAATGATTAAATAATTTTCTTTGCATTCAATAAGAAGAGCATGGAAAACACGCTTTAAATACATTAACTTTTTAATGATTGATAGAATTTACCATACAACGCCATTTCAGAGCAAATACATAAATACTAAGATATTAATTTCAGCCTTTCTACAACATAAATATTGTTCAAAAAAGTGTTTTTTGATGTCCTGATAAGGTTTCATTCAAAAAAAGTATAAAGCAAAAGTTTAAAGGTATAAAATGATAAAAAAGGTAAAAGTATAAAGGTTTATGAATTCAGCCATCAAAAATGACATAAAATATGCATTAACATAAACAGAATACGTGTCGTTGTTGTTGTTAAAACCTAAGCTCCTTAAAAAATGCTTGAATATAATACGTATTTATGAGATTTTAAAAGTTTCTATTAACCATCTTGACAGAATGCAAAATCTCTACAGCATCTTTGCAACATCAAGTGCATTTTCAAACAGCTATAAAACATTAACAGTGTTGTGACTGAACATACTCAAACATTCCTGACACTTTCAGTTTAGAAAGAGGTGCAAATTCACAAAATGAGGCTGTTTAAAGCATCTTCCTCAAAAAATGAGACGTGGCTCACAGAAAAATATACAAAATGTAAGCAACTATCAGGAAGCGAGCATACTTACCTTAAAGAGAAACCAAACTGTTTGCACACCAAGTCTATAATCACCAGCGTATCTACAATAGATGCTAAATATAATAATAATAATAATAATAAAGCAAAAACCTCTTATAATTCTAAGGAGGATCATTGCACAAGAGAGAAAGTAATCATCAACACTAACCAACATTTCCATTGCCAACCTGTCATTGCCAGCTGTGAATACTAGAGAAAACTATATACAAAATAAAGGAGGAGGTATAGACTAGGAAACAGTAATGAGGAAGAGCACACCTGCTGATTTAAAACAGTTGAAAAATGTCAGTAGAAAAAGGTTTATGCAAATAGCCAGTGAAACGATGAAGTGACCAATAATGGGAGAGCAGACAGAAGTTGAAAAGAAGCGCCTGCTAGCAGCAGAACATGTTGACCTCTATCGATTCAATCGCTGTCAATCAGTTTAAAGCACCTTTAGAAATGCAAAATAAACTCTATTGACAGTTCAGACTTATTTGTTCAATATGCAGTAGATTTCAGGTGCAGTAATAAGTATGAATTGGTGCATTTCAAACTATTTGTTGAATTAAACATACACTTCTACTTAAAATGCAATGAATATGAATGTTGGTTCATATTGGTTTCTTTGGTTAAGAAAGTACCTGTATTAATAATGTAAAGTGTTATATAACCTCAAAATCACTAAGACCACTAAAGTTCTCCCAGACCCCAGAGCAGCTCTACAGATCTCATTGTGGGAAACTTCCAAACTGACAAGATGCAACAACCTCAAAACACTTACCATGGAGGACAACATTGTAAGACACGACAATGGAAAGGTATTTTTTGAGTCCAAGAGAGCTGGCATGGTCACTCAAGTCCATGTTCTAACCAGGCCCAACTCAATAAGGCACCAGTAAAAGTCATTTTTTGGTCCAAATGGAAAGTTGTAGGTGAACATATTTGAAGTTTAATATCAGTTTATTCAGTGGCCATCTTGAACTCTATTTACTCTTGTTAACAGACATTCAAGTACAGCTCTGATAGGATTAATATCAGTAGTAAAAGCTAACAACATTTGTAACATAAATTTGGCTTCTTTAGTGGCTAAAAACTCCTTATATAAAAGCAACTCAATTTAACTTCCATTTCTACGGCCGATATTTGACGCTACGATTTCTTCCATTACATTTTTTACAACTATGTGGAGTGGAAAATTCAACCAATGAGATTTCACTGTGAGTAGGGCAACTTTACATAATGCTACAGAAATACAAATCAAGTAATTGCCAAAATTTCATGTCACTCATTCCGAATCTCACTGAAAAGATAGCTTTTATCGTTAGCTGCTTTAGCACATTGTGCCTCATTAGGACACGCTGCTACATACCTTTTGACATGTATAACAGGAAATACAATTGGTGTTTGATGTGCATAAGCAAGTGTGCAAATTTCAGTGGAAAAATACAGTAGGTAAACAGCACAGATTAGCAGTAGGCATTAATGCTAGCTTTAGGTGCTAGCAAGAAGTTGCTTCAGTTACTTACGCCTATTCTCATAGATAGCCCTGGACTTCTCATACAGGTCATAGGGGTCAGGCTTGGTCAGGTCAAACTCTGGACCTGAGGGCCAGTGCAGATATGGAGCGCTGTGAGGGAGAGCATGGATAGATAGACTGGTTGTGGGACTGCTGTGAGGATCCCAATGTTCCACGACCTGCAAATACACCGGCATTCAGTAAAGCGCCCAGCGCTGAGCTTATTAATATGCTGAACTGAGTAAGCAAACTGCGCTCTTCCAGGCAACTTCCGCCTTGGAATTTCACTGGCCGTGGGATAGGAAGGTGTTTAACAATGAACTCGCTTTGCGGTAATTAGTTTTTAAATGAAGCATACACTCACACAATACGTGGCAAGTTAGTTCTAGCTCAGCAAAATAAGGCCGCATCAAGGGCTCATCAAGGACGCTTGATGCGTTTCTCTATTGCTGACGACACTGAATGTAATCTTGAATGTAAGCTGTGGGCCAAACCACTTCAATACACCGGGATCTTGCACAACACCCAAAATTAGGTTATGCAAATAGAATGTGTGAAGAACAGTAATCAGGCATAGTCCACTTTTTCTAATATTAAAGCTGTTGTCACACATGATTTGATTGCTTGCTTTGAACCCAAGTTTGATTCCCCCACCCTCTACCTCTGCTAGTCATTTTGCACTTTTGTCATTTTTACTAGTTCCGATTCCTCTTAAAGGGGTCATATGACGTTGCTAAAAAGAACATTATTTTGTGTATTTGGTGTAATGAAATTTGTTTATACGGTTTAAGGTTAAAAAGAAATGTGTTTATGCGGTTTAAGGTTCAAAAAACACATTATTTTCCACATACTGTACATTATTGTTTCTCCTATGCCCCGCCTTTCTGAAACGCGTCGATTTTTACAAAGCTCATCGGTCTGAAAAGCGAGGTGTGTGCGTACAAAGCGTCACTGTGATGCCGTCTCCCAGCAGGACGAGACAGAACCAATAAAACCCATTACAAATGAGGCATTTGTTGCATCCAGTGGGGACATAATTACTGATTATAATGACTTATACTGTGTTTTTACGCATTGCGTTGCGTATCGTGCTGCGTAAACATAAAACCATGTCTGCATTTGTGATCAGAGAAACAACAAGCGCTACTCTACACTGCTCAAAACTCGCGTTTGAATCATCAGTGGCAAATTATTTAAATATAAAAAACTTACTTACAGGCTGTGAGTCAGAAGCGGCAGACTGTCCTTGCAAAGTTGGAACTGCCCAACTTTATAGAAACAGCCTTTGTGCCACAGACGCATTAGGCTACTGGT
>NW_015558595.1:206295-215613 GCF_001515605.1 Sinocyclocheilus anshuiensis | reverse complement strand
GCACCAAGAGCTTGTAACACTCCAAAGAGAAAGGAAAAATTGAAATCGCATCATATGACCCCTTTAATGGTTTCATTAACGATTCTCTTAGTAGTTCTATAGAGTAAATATTTGAAAGAAAGAAAAAAAAAAAAGAAATGCAATTCCATTACCAAATTATGAGATGATTTCAATAAATAAATGTTAAACAATCTTCCAAAAATTGTTTACACAGATGTTTTTAGATTTTTTAGAACACTTCCTGAACCCAAACTTTTGAACGGTAGTGTATTTTAATAATTTTTTTATAAAGTACTACTGACAAAATACATAATGTGTATCTCTAACTATACACATTGTCATATGAACAACCAGTCAATGACTACAAAAATGCAAATTATTTGGTTTCTATATCTGTTCATTTTCATGATTTAGGTCAAATTGCGTATATATGATTTTCGGATGTACTTGTATTCGCCTTTTCAAGCAGACACCAGGGTTGTGTGCCATGAAGAATTGCATCAGAATGCTTTTTAAATTTCAATTAAATTTGAAAAATTTTAATAAGGTAGCAGAATTTATATAATTAAAATACAATTAAAATCAACTGAAAGAAGACATTTACCCCAATAAATCCAACTGTCAACAAGAAAAAGGAACATTTGAATTGCAATTAGTAAATTCTACTTCCTGTCATTCACATTCATACAATTCAACTTCCTGTCAGGTCGTGGCTGATCAGTTCCAACTTTTGAACCGACAGTGAGGTGATTAAATAATAGTACCCGACCCTGGACAACAAATGGATTCGGGTGCGTGCCAAAAGCTTTAGCGTTGAAAGCGCCCTAAAAGCAAAGCCAAACAAAAGGCATAATTGAAGAAGAGGAGGAAAAATCAACAAAGAAAGAAAGTAGATGCCAGACTGAGAAAGATGCCAAGGCTTATTAAAGGAGGTCAGTGTTAGCATGTTAATCTGGAGGAGCTCAAGAGGATGAAGGCAAATGCCTCTGGGCTGCTGTGTGCGGCTGGGAAACATTTACATTACATTTACATTTAGTCATTTAGCAGACGCTTTTATCCAAAGCGACTTACAATTGGGGGATACATAAAGCGATTCTTCTTAAGAGGCAAACAGACACAGGAAGTTGCACTTAAACGCAGGAAGGGAGCAATTAAATTACACGCGCTCCTTCTTAGCCGAGGGCAATTATTATAATTACCAGAAAGTGCAATCAAAAATACAAACGCAAACAAAAATATAACGTAGAAATAGGCAGAAAACGAAATATTCCTTCCTAGCAGCAAGTAATAATTCCAACAGCAGATCTATAAACAAGTATTATGCAGGACACTCACGTGCAGCCGTCTGTCTCTTCTGTTGACTAATCGACTAAAACAAACAGATTAAAACGTTACTGCCAAGCAAACTCATGCACACGCGCACATTAGCTCATAGATGATGTTATTATTTCCAGAGCGAAGCGCTGTGACGTACATACTCTTGCAAACAGGTTTTTGCTCAGTTCAAGTCAGTTTTTAAACATAATTTCAGGTTTGCAATGGGTTCAGGTTTGTGATGAATAAAAAATACAGTTTTATTATAAATATTGTATGTGCTAACTCTACTTTGAGTTAGAGTCTTTGAAAATTGGGGCATTAGAATTTACACGCTCGTAGATGAAATAAAAATATTTAGATTTCTTTAGATTGTCAAAATGATTGTACCTCTGAGCCATTTCAGAGCAAATACTGTACATAAACATCAATATTATAACTACTGTCAGAAGTCTAAAAGATATTAACATATTTCAGTTCTATTATAAACCATATTCATTAAGGCTGTTCTCATATGGATTACAACATTTCGGTATTTTGAAGCTCTATCCATTGCCAGTCTGTAGCAAAAGCCACATTATCATGTGCTCGTATCGCATAATTTCAATCGACTGAATGATTCAGTGCTCTGACCATATAACCGTGACATTCAACGCAGGCTAATATTATTTGGACATGGATAATTGCAGAAAAAATGGACCATTTTAACATTTTCCAGTCATGAAACTCTTTCTGGCTGTGGAGACATTCTTAAAGCAAATGGTGTCTAATTAAACCCCAGCGTAAGGGAGGGACAGAGATGATAAAGCCTAAACTGCTCTACTGTACTGCAGTAGCGAGACTTTCGCTCTGTCCCAGTTCTGTTCCCTATAGAGATAGATACAAAGATATGTGTTGAAGAATGACAGTACAGTGGCCAACAGCTCGAGGCAGTGTGACTGACTCTCTGTAGAGTGAAGAAAAATCAGTCGATTTATGACCAGTCAAGCCTTTGTTATGGAAGGAGACAGGGCAGGGATCTCGAACTAAAAATAAATAAATGTGTGGGTGGATGGGTAGGCATGTAGCATGTACTGATGTAGTGTGTGTGTGTGTGTGTATATACGAAATTAGAATTTTCATAACTTTTCCAGTTGTGATTACTGGATTTGTAAAACATTTTTAATATAAATTACTCTCACAAAAATGCTAAATGCTAGCCGACTTGAGCATAACTAGATTTTTAAGAGAAAATATAATCAATATAATTTGATTGATTTGTTAGTTTCTTTGGTTCTCAGCTGTAATATGATCACATATGTTTGTTTTTTTTTAAGCAAGGGTTCTCACATCTTTTAATAATGAATTTCCATAACATTTTCAGTTGTGATAGATTTTCTGGATAACTGGATTATACTGTATAAATTGCACTCAAAAAAAAAAGTTTTGAATTGACCCGAGCATAACTAGATTTGGTATATTAAAGTCATTTGATTTATTTATTTTTTGTTTGCTCTCAGCTCTAAAATGATCACAAATTAAGTGCTTTTTTTCCAATTAGAGTCAGACATCTTTTAAAAATGACCTTTTTCAGTTGTGATTTTGGGATTTGTAAAACAACATTTTATCGAAATTGCACTCACAAAAATGCAAAATCTAGCCAACCTGAGCATAATTAGATTTCACTAAAATGTATATATTTAATATGTTAAATATATTTAACAAGAAAATATTATTTGGCCTATTCAAATCATTTGATTTATTTGCAAATATTTATATGCTGTCATATACATTTACGTAAATATACATATACAGTTCAGACTTTGAAGAACATTTTCTTTAGGCTGCAGTCAAGCAGACAAGACAGTTGAGAAAATTGGATCAGAATCAGAGGACATTACAGAGACAGACTGCTGCTGAGGGTCAAGGTTTCACGTGCCGCATTACACAGTGCACTGGTTAGTGAGAGAAGATTAGTGAAGGTGCAGTGATTTGTTCTCAGCTGTATTAAGTGTTTATTTCAACTGGGGTCCCCACAGCTTTTAACAAATAAATTTCCATAACCTTTCCAGTTGTGATTAGTGGATTTTTAAAACAATTCTGCACTCACAAAAAGCAATTTCTAGCTGACTTGAGTATAGACAGATCTCTAAAAAGATTTTAATAGAACAAATTATACTTGTAACTAGAAAATATTATTTGTTCTATTAAAACTGATTGATTTATTTTAAAATACTGTAAAAGTATAGCTGCCGTTTGGCATTGTAGTGGTGTATCTATGAAGCAAATTAGTCATTCTTACTGTA
Organism: Sinocyclocheilus anshuiensis; assembly: GCF_001515605.1. Classification (NCBI taxonomy): domain Eukaryota; kingdom Metazoa; phylum Chordata; class Actinopteri; order Cypriniformes; family Cyprinidae; genus Sinocyclocheilus; species Sinocyclocheilus anshuiensis. Next base: position 212,014 of record NW_015558595.1, on the reverse strand, counting down.
TCTGTCTATTAAGAGACACAAGCAGTACCTTAGTACAGTGCAGTTAGTGGTAATATGTTATAACAATATAATAAAGCCTCTATTATGCATTCATCTTAGTAATAAAGCTCAACAGTCATGGCTATTCATACAGATGCTGTATAATGTATAATGTGACCTAATCACTCAATATTGAGAGTACACGGTTGATGTTAGTTCTTTTAATTAAATTCAGAGGGCTGGAATATGATACGTTTTACCTGTTTAGAAGTCTTCCAAGGTGAAAAGTGACCTGCAATGGAGAACAAAACCTTTAGCATGCTGGATCTTTAGTTTTATATTTGAAGTGGGAATTTGAAGCAAATCAAAACAGAAAAAAAGCCAGATGATAACCTTTTATTATTTTGTTTACACAGCAGCCGTTCCCTCTTGAGCTACATTCTCAGCTCTGTAGATGCAGTTTCATTTATTTATTTATTTTTTTAGCTAGTATTTATTCATTTATTTTTTTTGTAAGTGGGGTCCAAAAGCCATTTCTGAGATCACATCTATTTTGTAATTTAATTCTAATTTAATACAAAATGTTAATACAACTTTGTGGAAAATAATTTGAGAACGTTTCAAAAGCAACATGTCTTTCAATGGAAGGAAGGAAGTCTAAACTTTTATACAAAGAAGTTCAAATCGACCTATTTGATTAATGGCCTAGAAATAGTGCAGAATTCATATTTACTATCTAGACACTTTTTTTTATTTCAGACTTGTCTCATTGTATATTGGTTTCAGTAATTCAGTCATTGCATTCATTTCTACCAAATTACTTCATTTGCTGAAATTGTTGTGGTGTTGTGTTAAGCATCAGTGTGGCATTACAAATTGAACAGCATTTAAAATCAAGACCATTTAATCTGTATTACAACCGAAGATACAATTCAAACAGCAGCTATTCAAATATCTATTAAATTCAGTATTTGCTCCTCTCTAAAGCAATTGCATTTTGAGGACAAGTGGTTATTATTTGAATATTTCATGTATCTGTTGAGAAAAATAGAGATTTGAATGTAAAATATACAAGTTTGACCCTAAGGACTGTATCTGTTGATCCTTTTTGATGACAAAAAATAAAAATCTCTTGTTGCAATCAATGAAAGGACGCCCAAATCCAATGACAGAAAGATGCTTAAAATGCACCAAGCGGCATCATCACATCACAGCAAATGCCCATTTTCCCCCTGGAGGAAAAACATTGACTGAGAGGAGGCGAAAGTCCACGAGGCTTCTGAACTCTAATCATAACAAACAGGAAGCAGTGGCAGTGTAGAGCACCTCTTCTGGTATTAAGAGCTAAACAATACTCGCCAACATCAAACGGCAGATTCATGAATATTTTCTCTCTAAACTCTTCCTAAATCGGCCTTGAAATGCACAAAACAAACACACGCATACACAGGCCGTCCAGTGTCTTGCATTCAACTTCTCCCTCTCTGTCTTTCATGTCTTACCACAGATGACCTTCAGGAATGAACAAGGCGATGCAAATGACCTGTTTGGAATTTGGATCGGGGGAGAGAGAAAGAGTGCACAAACATACTAGAGCTGCACAGTTAATCCAATAAGGAATTAAGAATATGACTGCTGTGAAATTTATTCACTTTTTTTTGGTTAAATTTATTGCTAATCTAAAAATATTTTATTTTTATGATTATAAATTATTTTAATAAAAAATGTACATGTGTAATAAATATTTTTTATCGCAGCAATGTTGTGCTTTTTTTATTGTTAAATTAAATCGCCTTTATATTGGTCTCACTGTTCTCAAAGTTATCGACCATTTAAAACCATATTAGTCAATCACTACTACTAACCAATTACAGACATATTTATTGTACACATGAATGCAGTTTCATTTACAATAATCAGAACTCTGCATACGGACAGTCAGTGAGCTTGTGGTGAACCACAAGGCCTGAACAGTCATGTAAAACTGTGTAAACTTCACCGTCAAAGGTTCTTCAATGGTTTAGGAAAGATCCACTTCTTATTAAGAAGCATTTTTCACTGTATAGGGTTCCTGAATTGCTATATGGAGATGAAAATGCTACTGATGTCATTATAAGCTTGTCAGATTTTTAATTTCGTTGACGAATAATTTTCGTCATAATTTTCGTCAACAACATTTTTTCACCGACGAAATTGAGACGATAACGAAATAAAAACACAAAAACTATGACGAAAATCAATTGACATTTTCATCAACGAATAAAAACGAGACGAAAATGTTAGGGAGGGACGATTTGGTAAGAGATCCAGTCAGATCTCCTCATAGGCGCGGGAAGTGGGGGTGCTGAGGGTGCTGCAGCACCCCCTGTTTTTTTCTGTGGGCAACTGTGTAACTGTTGGGAATAAAAAAAAAAATCGGAGTGAATAATTACACTAAGTCCAAATAGCCCGCCTTGTTGGCAGAGGCTATTTACACTAATTCCACCCACCAACGTGTGATTGGGCTAGTCAACATTACAAAAGACGGTCTTCAATCATTAGATTCAGTGGCATAGATGGTAAAGCGTGTCATAGCCTACTCCTTTTGACGCGATCGACCCGGGTTCGAACCTGCCTTTTGGCGAACTTTTTTTCTCCCTTTTCAAATTTCAAATCACATCAGAAAAGCATTTATTTTTAATAAAAATAAAGGAAATAATCAAAAAGTTGAAGATAAAGTATCGGATAGGGTTAGGGTAGGTGTAGGGAGGGCTTTTGTCCCAATAAGGTGGCATCCATTTAACAATTTGAATTATAATTAAAATTTACACTCAAGTTATTATTGCATACTGTTTTATAATGTATTACAATGCTGAGGTGCAGATAATTGCCACTATTTGCAATAAGTAATTAGCAGAATATCCTACTATTTTAACATGTTATAAATATAATTTATAGCTATTTGAACTTAATGTAAACAGCATATCACTAAAAAATACTGCTATTTTCACTAAGTGTAAATAGCCCTTCTTTATGTTATAAAGAATGAATATTATATAACCATTGGTATTTAACTGAAATGAGGTCCATGCTCTTGTTTCTTTATGAGAAGTGGTTTTAATTAATTTTAATATAAAGGTATGTTGTGTCAAAACAGTTAAATCTGTGTCTATATTGCATGATAAAACCTTAATATCAAACCTATATAGGACATTAAAACAATTCAGATGACTAAAATATGACTAAAACTAAATGGCATTTTAGTCAAAAGACTATGACTAAGACTAAATAAAAATTTGCTGTAAAAATTAACACTGGTCAGAACAGTATATTTGCTCTTTAAGGCTCCAGGTTGATTGTGATTAAAATAGCGATTATATTGACTTCTGATGTATAAAACATCAGTAAAATAATTCAGAAATAGTCCTTTGCTCTTTTTGGATGAGTAGCCTACATAAAGAATCTGACATGCTCACTCCTACAAAATAAGTAGTTCAATGTACACAAAATTCTAATTGAATTTAACTGATGTCATGAGTATTCCCATGTATACTAATTCCTAGTATGGGTCACCATACTTGGCCACATGTCACTTCACTTTATAATGTCATGTACAGACACCTACATATAAACAATGAGACGAGGCTGGAAACTCAGGATCCTCTGATTGTAATTATAATGCGTTATAATGTCTTTATAATGTGAAGGTGACCTTTTTGAGTTTCTGATGTATAATACAGAAACAGTCCTCAGCTCTTTTTGGATGTACAGCCTACATAAAGAATCGGACATGCAGCCGCCTCACACAAAATAAGTATTTTAATGCACACTAAATTCTAATCGAAATAAATAATCACACACTGATACTCTTTCTTCATGCTGCATTTACGACACAAGCATAACAGTAACTGGCTTATTAAAAAGCAAAGTGCAGAGTGTTGCCGTCGGCTGGGCATGAGTCATCAAATAAGGAGCAGAGAGTCCAACAGGCCACAACTGGGCTGCTTCAGTGAGCAAGGCTGAGCAAGAAATCAGTGACACTAGCTGAAAGGAAAGGAAAGTGGTTTGATTGTGCTTCATTTGTATGGATAGAGAAATGAATGGAACAGTGCTCTGGAGAGCACATATACAAGTCATATCAAGCCTCATCAATGGGTGAAAATCAAATGGTATTCTGATGCAAAAAAGAAAATATTTGCTGAAAGTAGTGCTTTGCTAAAAAACAGGAGCTGTTGGTGCATGGCGGTCAATGGCTATAAATCACAATAAATGAACACAGAAAACAGAAAAGGTCAGTGAATAACAACGCTCGAATTTCGATTCCTAATGTAGTTCACATCACTTCACAAGTCTTAATCAGCTCACGGATGCGGCTGTTAAATATCTCGCCCAATTTGAACCTGCACTGTATGACACATTCAAATAATCACGTCCTAGATTCTGCAACATCCTTGATGCATATAAAGCAGATTATGCTAATAACACTCACCAAATGCCGTAAATTTGTATGATGCAGGTGAGACTAGGAGAAAACGTAATCCAGACAGGCTTCTATCAGTAAATGTGTCCCACAACATCCTGCCATCTGGCAATTACGGAAAAGTTGCCTACTTGTCCAAATTTGCTATTCACTAATTGGTGATCACATGAGTGGAGGATGACAACAGGGAGAGAAGATCCTACAGTACAGAAAGAGTCTTTTCATGTGCGTTTGGACAACAAACAGAATATAGCGGGGCAAACTGTCACATAGGAAGTTGTTATTTATGATCAAATTTAATATAATTATCATTATTAATTAATTAATTATTTAATTAATTATTATTGTTGTTGTTGCTGCTGCTGTTGTTATATTACAAAAATTACTGTTTTCTTTTTAAATATATTTAAAAATGTAGCCATTATTCCAGCCTTCAGTGTCAGTATATATATGCACCGATACCGATACCCGATACTGGTCTCCTGTACTCGTACTCGTACTCGTTAAAATGCCCCGATACCAAACGCCGATACCACACAGCATGTGATAAGTGCCATATTCAGACAAAGAAACACCGACAACAGAACAACAGACAGCAGAAAGGAGTTAAGGATGTCTACTACGAAGTATATGTATGCAATGAATATAATGTTAAACATTCAGTATTAACGCCTGGATAACTGATGTACGCGAGCTGATAAACAAAGCACGCTGAGTGGATTGAGCGCGCGGTGGCGCAGATGCGCGTGTGCGAGCTTGTGAATATACCTTTCCCCTTCGGGAACTCGAGCTGCGTCGGAAAACGCTAGGGGAACGCCTTCAGCGATACCAAGCTCTGAATCATATGTGTAATCAGTCGAACGATGGGCGAGACGTCAGCGGCGGGTGACGTCATGACCAGGAAGCTTTAAAAGCACGTGAGGTGCAGCCGGCGCTAGCTTTCTGTCATTCAGCAAAGCTCTCTGTGTGTGTCGGTCACGATTTATGTTCTGTGAGTCTTATTTATTGTTGTCTGTCCAAAAAAGTGCACAAGCATTCAAAATATAAGCTCCAGCAAAAAAAGATGTCTAAGCAAAAGACAAAAAAGGGCGAAAGCAGATCGCGTTACAGACTGTGTGTTCCTCCCTGCCCACGCTACATCACGAGCGGGGATACACACAGTTTGTGCGTGGTCTGCTTGGGAGCGGAGCATGCGGCGTCGGCTCTGAAGAGGGCCGTCTGTCCGCATTGTGAGCAGTTGCCACTGCGTTTGCTTCGCTCCCGGAAGGCTCTCTTTGAGGA
>NW_015558595.1:192468-198725 GCF_001515605.1 Sinocyclocheilus anshuiensis | reverse complement strand
TAAGAAATCAGGAAGGGGGCCAACACTTTTTCACACCACTGTATATATATATATATATATATACTTGATAAAATTTTATAATATTGATTTTCTTGGACTGTATAGAACAATTAAGCTTTTCTGTATATTGTGATTTTAAGCATAATGATATCTCTTTCCAGCCTCTCATGTGTGGGCTCTAGTGCATACTGATTAAAATATGCTGTGGACACTCAGGACATCTGATGTCCACTTTGCCGCAAATCAATGACTTGCTTACCATCTAGTGCTTGCTTTATGACTGAGGTGCATTTCATTAACTAAACAAGATTTAAGCAGCACAGAGATCAGATGGGGAGCATTAATCTTCATTTATTCATAATATACACACAGACCCAACGGGCAGCAGTCTGACTGCTGAGCACATCGAGGTATGAAGTTGCCTCTAGAATATATTCAATATGTGCCGAATGGCATATACTGAGTGTTGCACATATAGCAATATTGAATATTCAATAACATGTATTTAAATATATATATATATATATATACACTGTATATACATACATTTAATATAAGTATACATAATATCAATATATAAAAATGCCCTTTACAGGCCTAATTCATATTCAGCTTAAGAAAACAGCCTTTCTCTGCATTTAACCTAGTGTGAGTGACCCAGCTGATGAGATATAACCTGTCAGGGGCCGATTGTCCTTCTTGGTCAAATGGCTAAAACATGATCATTGCTTTTTTGGTGAAGTGATGTAAATATTTTATGTACATTTACCTCCGAAACTTGTGGTTAAAGAACCATTATCAAATTGACCCAAACTGTCCTTACTGAGAAGCCAGTAAATGTTTTCGACATATTAATGTTATGTGAGTTGTCTATGCGTGTGTGCATTCACATCCACTGTCAATTCCCCATAAGCTCCTTTTGAAATTGTGAAGCATGTGTCTGGTAAGCTAATGGTCCCATGCCTATATCTGAGTTAATGGGTATAAATCAGCTAATGAGAATATCAGCAGAGCCGGAGCTAATTAGCTCTTTGATGAGACGCTGAGAGGTGTTTGTTTTCCTCAACCAGCTAAGAGTCATCTGCTTCTGTTTCTCTCTCTCACACACACGCACGCACGGTCAATTCCCCATAAGCTCCTTTTGAAATTGTGAAGCATGTGTCTGGTAAGCTAATGGTCCCATGCCTATATCTGAGTTAATGGGTATAAATCAGCTAATGAGAATATCAGCAGAGCCGGAGCTAATTAGCTCTTTGATGAAACGCTGAGAGGTGTTTGTTTTCCTCAACCAGCTAAGCGTCATCTGCTTCTGTTTCTCTCTCTCACACACACGCACGCACGCACGCACGCACACTTTAGGATGGACAGAGCTGCTAGTGAAGAGGATAACTGATAAGCAGGATTGATCACACCATATGAGATATTAATGCAAGCTTTAAAAAGTCATTTAAATAGTGCACGCATACTCTCTCACATACACACACACACCAAGCTAGACAGAACATTTCCTCTAAACACCAGCTACAGTACAACCAAAATAGCAGATGCTTTAACTGGTGGCCATGACAACAGCGAGACAGGAAGCACAAGACTGAATGATATCCACCATCTTGTGTAACCGTCTAAATTATTCAAATATAAACTTGACAAATGTGACAAAAATAAAACCTGACAATAAATTAGAGCTGAAGTGTATTGGGTTTTCTACATTAAAATACTTTCTTCTATCCCAGCTTAATATTCAAAGCTTTTTGAACATTGATTTCTGAGCATCATGACTAGCAAAACCAATGGGAATGTAAGGGAAACCAGTCTGAAAACAATATAGTGGTAGGCCAGAAACTACACACTTCAGCTTAAAAATCTAGTCGCCATTAGCAAAAGACACTAAAACCTTTTATTTTTTATTTATTTATTTAATTTCATGTGATGATGAGGTGTCTTTTTAAAATTTTGCCTCTAAATTAAAGTACATGCCTTTATAGATATCATAAGGTTTTTTGAAAGTATTGTGAAAAACGTAACAAAAATGGAATGTGTGGATATATAGAACTTTCTAAATGTTGGCCAAAATAAACAGATTTTTGCAGAATTCTGTGTTTTCAGATTCTATTTGGGTCTGGTTATCACAAGGCAAGCCACAAAACTTCAATTTTATGGGCTCTTTAATGCGAGCATGGACAACAGTAACTAAAAAATTTATTTGGCTTCTTTCATTTCAGAGATGAAGTAATCATTTTGGTCACACTTTATTTTAAGGTCCAATTCTAGCTATTAACAAACCATTAACTATTTGCCTCAAACTCCTAATTTGCTGTTTATTAATAGTTAGTAAGGTAGTTGTTAAGTTTAGGTATTGGGTAGGATTAGGGATTTAGAATATATTTGCGTAGAATATGTGCTTTAGCCAATATGTTAATAATAGGCATGCTAATACACAGCTAGTTAATAGTGAGAATTGGTCCCTATACTAAAGTGCAACAATTATCTGATAACAACAAGATCTTCACTAAATAAGCCAATCATTGAAACGGTAGATGGCGCTCTGGAACGGTCTTTGGAAATCAGTGAATTCTGGTTGGAGACTCTGATCCTGGAGCAGCTCTTTAAAGACAGATCCAACCGATAACCATTCCAGGGGAACATGCCAAAATGCACTTAAATCAGCAGCCAAGGGCATTTTCACAAGTGAAGAGTGCTAGACATGTGGGGCAGTGAAATTATTGCAAAGACAAAGAGATCTGGCAGTAAAACCACATCACCATCTGGACATTATGAATGAGACATTTATAAATAATCAACCCACTGTTACACCATGGAGAAGTCTTGAGATTTAGCTTTAGACTCCCACACCAACGATAAAAGGAAAGCAAAGATGAGACTCGATCAGCAGGGATAAAGAAAATTGGCGTAATAAAAAAAAGAGACAGAGAGGGTGAACCAAACTGTTCACAAGAGACGCTCACATTTGCACTAGTGTAATTAGAAAGGATGGCCAGTGTCCAGTGGTGAGACAGAGGGGCCAAATTGCGGCACATTAAGAAGTGGCACATCATTTCACTGAAGCACTGACAGTTTTATTAGGGCGTATAATAGGCTGTCTAAATGCTCCTGGACTGTTCCACTGATTGGATTCATAGAGAAGCCTTTAAATGTTGCCATTAGACATCCCTCCGTGTGAGTGAGCTACAGTACGCCTTGTGTGATTGACTCACACAGGATCAGATGTAAAACGGAGAAGGCCTGTTTGTTAATAGGTAAACTGTATGTATATCTTGATATGGCAGTCAGTGCTGAAGAACATAATGTTTGCTAGCTCATTTCACATATGGCATAACATAGTTTAGCCAAGTAGGACATTAGCATTCATCCATCCAGAGTGTTTTCATGACTATTTCCAGCATCCTCACAACCATACACAGAACATGTGATTTGGAGAATGAATGGATGGATGAACATGTTTCCACAGCCCAAATCCATTGTGTACTCCATGATTCATTCACTGGACCCTGTACCTAAACCTGGCCCTAACCTCTAAATTCTAAATCAAACCGCCATTTCTAACCCTTATCCCAAACCCCAAACCCATTACTCCCACCCCTTCATCTAACCTGATCCTAACTCTCAGTGTCAACTCCTACAGAAAACCGCAACCTAAATCCATCACTGACTCCCTGATCCTTTCACTGAACACTGACCAAAAAACCTAAATTCCAAATCCAACCCCTATTTTTATCCCTTATCTTAAAACCATTACTCCCACCCCTTCATCTGGATCCTTACTCTCAGCTCCAACTCCTATTCCAAACCCCAACCCAATCCGTCAAGGACTCCCTGATCCTTTCACTGAATCCAACCCCCTAAATTCTAACTATTTCTAACCCTAATCCCAAACCCTTCTCTCCAACCCCTTCCTCCTACTAACCTAGATCCCAACCCTCAGCACCAACTCCAATTCCAAACCCCAAGCCAACTCCATCATGAACTCCCTGCCCTTTTTACTGAACCCTAACCCGAACCACAATCCCAAACTTTAAAATCTAGACCTAACCCCTATTTCTAACCATGAGCCAACCAACCAAACTCCTTACTTCCACCCCTTGATCTAATATGGATATTAACCCTCAGCACCAACGCCTATTTCAAACCCCAATGCTAACTTCAACATTTATTGAAAAGATCTTCTCTTACAAACTCAGATGTTAAGATGTCTAGTGAATAATGAAATTTTTTCCTCACTTAAAGAAATTGTATGGCTTCAGAAAACATGGCATATAGCGCATCAAAAGGACAGAAGAAAGGAAGAGGTGCAGATAAATACAGATGGAAGCAGCATTGAATAAAACTGACCCTGCGAGAGAAACTGTTGGTTTGTGCAAATCGTCTTCTGTCCTCCTTATGTCATTCACGGCATGTTTGAACAGACGGATGTTAAACTCGAATGGTAGCGTGATGCTACAGGCTGTTTAGTGTTTCATGGCTCACTGTGCAGTCTGTATGAATACGATGAGGAAAAGAATGGGACAGATTGCTGATGTACAGGACATCAGGCCATATTCATATTCAAGTGACCATTATGACCTTCAAGCACGCTGACTCTGTTAGTGGCACAGAAGTGTCTACCAACATGCACCCGAAAAAAAACATACACCCTGGTTGTGGATCAGTGCCTTTGCAAACACACATGGCTATTTAACAGAATGTAGTTTCATTACACTTTACTTGTACTAAAAGTACAAATCACACCACATTGACATCAAAGGAATGAATACGGATAACCTTACTGTAATTTGCGCCAAAGAGTTTGGGATTACTCAAGATGACCTCTGTACCTTTCCAAACAAACTGACTGACAATAGAGATGAATGCCCAGTTTTGAAGCAGCCTGGAAATTGCAGAGTTCTACGCTATGAACCAAAACTCAGAATAAGGGCACCTAAAGAAGCATTTATTGTCTTTAAAAGTTTGCTTATTATTACTAAAAAAATTAATATACTAAATAAAATCTAATAAAATAAAAAATGGCCACAAATTAATTTGAGTTTTTGATGGCATATTATAAAACTTGCAACCTATTTGCAACCACCTGAGAAGACAGCAGTAACTCTAAACTGTGCTGATAAATTATGAAATTATGAATTTTTTTTTTTATTATACCAGTTGTTAATTAACGTTGGCAGATCTATAATACTAAAACCAACATAAAAACAAAATAAACGGAAACTATAAAGCTAAAAAAAAAGAAAACTCACAATGATAGCCTAGATAAACTAAACTGAACAGATTAAAAAATACTGTTCAACTATGTATATACAATGATAACAAAAATATTTGGGCACTTAAGTCACCACTTACTGTAAGCATATCACAATGTCATTGCATTAGGTAAACTATCAAACAAAGTGTAGTTTAGAAATAAATAAATGTAGAGATTTTCCTCAAAACATTTATTTTGCGGTTCCTTTTGTCAAGGTTTTTAGTTTTAAACTGACTTAATTTTTTATTGATTTGAGAGTGAAATGTGAAATGTTTTTAGTGAAATGTTTTGCTTGAAAAGTGTTTCTGCCATCCTTTAGAACAAATGCCGTTTTGATATTTTGTTATATAATGCAATGACATAAAATTTCCCAAAACTTTTTGGAGTCAGTATAATTAGCACAATAGCAGACATGCTCCTACAATAATTATGCATGTGTACTTATGAGAGTGTGCGCTTAGGAGTGCATTCGTGCTTCATACTGTATGTAAAGCGCATAGAGGCTGTAATCCAGCATACTGATCACTGGGGCTTAACAAGGATTTAATGTCTCTCTCGTAAACCTTTGACCTGCACTGACATAGAGGAGAGACATACTTCACACAAGCTCCCAAGATGCCTCTCTAGATCTTTCTCTTCTTCACCTAATTTTTCCTATTTTCTTGTAATGAACCCTCAAAGACGAATTCCGACATTGTATTGAAAATCTAACTTACTTTATTTCTCCAATTCTAATGACTGTAAACAGAGTGTCTAAACCTTAGAGTTACAAAATACAGTGTCTCATTCTCATTACTGTAACATGAAAAAATAATGTTGAAATATGTATGCATCATGGTAGCATTTGCTGTATTTCCTGAATCAAAATAACTGATTTTAAAACATGTTTCAAAAAAACATTGTCAAAATGTAATTTACTGTAGTTAAAAAAATGATCATATTATAGAAATGAGAACTGGGGGAAAATGTCCTGAAAAAAAAAAAAAAAATCCTAGTAGTG
>NW_015558595.1:179308-192362 GCF_001515605.1 Sinocyclocheilus anshuiensis | reverse complement strand
ATCCAGGGCATAATTTAATAAGTCCTTCAGCGCGGAGTCATTGTAGCCCAGCCCCTCTGCCGCATTCCTGAACTCCATGGCAAACTCCCTCAGCTCGGTCCCTCGTTGACGGAGGGAGCTCAGGGTCTCCAGCTGGAGCATGCGCTGGTAGAGGGGGCTGGAGAGAGTAGAGACCGGTAGGCGGTGTAAACCCATTCTCCGCTGAGTCCCCATGTTGGCTGATCCGTTCTGTCACGGTGCGTGCGGGGAGATGAAGCGAGGACTCAATTGCAGGAGAAATGGTTATTTATTTTAATAATAAAAATGAAACAAAAAACAAACTCAAACCACCCCGAGGGGGAAAAACAGACAGGCAGGCTCAAAACTGCACTCCATGCAGACATATAACACACACAATGAGAAATGACGGATCAGCACAGGATGACAGACACAAGGAGAATAAATAGGAACCAAACGAGGAGGCTAACGAGGGAGACACAGGTGGAGCAACTTAAACTATAACGAGGTAACAAGATGGGAGGGGCAAGACAATAGACAGGAGAGAGCACATGGCAACAGACAAACACAACACAAGCCATGTGCTCCCAGAACACAGTCATCTGGTGGCCCTCCTGGGCACACCCGCTGAAGACTGTGACAAGTAGGAGATTACTCTGTATTTAATCCTATGATGCATTTAGGAATGTGTAATATTACTTAATTGCTTTGAACAAATGTTGTAATTTTGCTACAGTGCTGGTTAAGAGTTCTATCTTTTCCCTCTCTGTTCTGAATCTTTAATCTATTTATTCTCTTGCTTTCCTTCTCCCTTTCTCTCTGGGTTATAACAGACACTCTGATTGCTACGAGTCATAAATCACACTGGCTCAAGCTGCTTTTAAAAAAGGCTTATATGTTCTCAGTCAAGGTGTCAGTTAGAGCTAAAGCCATTGAAGGTTTTTTTTTTGTATTCAATACTAAAATGTATCAAATTAGCTGCTTTTCTACAGTATAGACTGGTGCATGTGGATTGGCTTTTACTGTCTTTTCATTTCCTAACATGAATGACAATAAATCTCGGCCTAAAACCACAGGCCTAAAAAAATAATACGGTGAGTGCTTCCAACTGCAATTAGAGATCAAATTATATGCTTTGCTCTGACATGGTGGACAGGCTGTATGCACACCCCAGATTCCTGAGTACTAAAACAGACAAAACAGGCTATAGAACTGAAAAAAAATTATGTGTCATAGAATTAAATTGAATTAGTCTACTAAATATGCTCAGAGATAGTCACCTAAATTTGGTTTCAATATTCTGCTTCTTCCATTTTCTCACAAATGTGTTTTTTCACCGATCAACCAGTATCACTGTGATACATTACATTAATATGTCAAATACTTAATATGAATACAGACAAATCTGTATTCACTTGAATGAATGAATACATCAATACTACCGGATGGTTTCAAACACATTTTCAGCTCAGCTGAAAGAAAGAATAAAAAAATTATACTTAAAATAATAAAACTATATAAAACTATATATAACCCACCAGTGTCTGTATGACCTTGCTAATCTCAAAATAATGAAAATAAATATCAAAATAAGACCTTCAGATTGAGGGATGACTTTGATTCTGACGGATTTAATAAAAATAATCATACATCTGTCAGTCTCACAAAAGTAGGGACACATCTGTGAAAACTAAAAGAACAAGTATAATTCTAAAATGAATCTTATGTCAGGACATATGATAGCGTTTTCTTATGCAAAAATTTTTGAAATCTAAACTTTAATATATAATTTTAGCATATATTTGAAGTATTGACTTACGGTATTGTATTAAGGGCAGTTGGTTTTGTGAAAAAAAATAAAAATAAAATATTATACGTTATTATAATAAAATAAAGGAACAAATAAAAGAACATTCCAGTAATTGGGGAGAATCTAAAAATCTAGAATCTAAAATCATTCTCGGGTGAGAAACAAGTTATCACCAGCAGTAATCAACAGCACTGTAAAATAATCAGCATTGATTCACTGCCCCTTGAGAGCTAGACACTGAACCAGCAAACCATAATTTGTATGTGAGACAGTGTAGGTGTCTGGGACACGGTGTACGTGAGTGTAGGAAGTGCTTGTTTGCTGGAAAGCACATCACTGCGAAATGCCACGTGTGAAGCTTTAAATAGCTGTTTGGCATCAGTTTTGGGAACAATTTTGATTTCAGCATAACTTTAAAGACTCAGTGAAGCCAATGAAATGGCTTGATGACTGCTGTTTTCTTTCCTAGATTGGAGGTGGGACGTATCCAAGGGGTCAATAGCCAGTAGACTTTTGCCTTTGGTCTGTTTCACTGAGGTGAGGTTACATTGGCAAAATTTAGGCAACATTTTGTGGGCAAACAAAAATCCTATTTCTATTGTCAATAACACAGTAATGCATAAAGCTCACCAAAGTCACTTTCAAACCAAGCAGCTTTCTGTTGGTTAGTGCTGCAAATTTGCGTGACCATTTGAAACATGAGCGAAATCTGCATGGGGCACTTTTTCGCACAGTGAAGGTTCTTGTTCTTCAGCGTGACTCAGTGCTTTGAGAAAGCCGAGGAGTGAATTATAAAACTGCTAAGAAGGGCAAGATGGACTAATCAACCAAATAAGAGGCCTTTCCATATCCATAAAACACACAAAACCCAAAAACATTCAAAAGTCTCCTTACCTGCCCCTCCTCTCTGCACAACCAACGTGGACTCAGCTCCAACAGGACACTCTTTTAGCAGCTCCACCACCTGTGTGTGTGACAGCGTTAGCGCGGTTTGCTGGTTAATTTCCACAATCAGATCGCCCTCGCACAGCCCCGGGCACCCCTGCGCCTCCAGAATCTGCTTCACCCTCTGTCCTCCATTACTGTCTGCTATGGTGAATCCAAACCCATCCGCCCCTTTCACCATGGTAACTGTTAGCAGCTCTCCTCCGGCCGCCCCTGACGACGCCATTGAGACGCTGTCCTCCAGCAGTCCGGCGTCCAGGTGGGTGTCTCCAGGGTGAGGCTGCACCAACGTTGTTTGGATTGGGTCGATGAAGCGAGCGGTGCGGGAGATGTACTCCATGTAGCTGTCGTAGCTATTCCTTCCGTTGACCAGCAGAGGGCGATCAATTAGACTGAGGGGGGACAGCAAAGTGCTGGCTGCGTCCTCCGGGTCATACGGAAGAGGGTAACCCCTGCAAAGGACGAGTGTTACGCTTTGTCCGATTGGCACCAACTGGAAAAGCTTCACCACATCAGCGTGGGTGGTGCCCAGGACACAGACATCATTAATGTAGACAATCACATCTCCTGGAAAATAATTAGACACAAAGAAAGATATATTAGCATACGCTAACACTAATAGGTATATATTTGGGCCAGAAGCCAAGGCTGTTTCAAAAGGTAGGCATAAACTTAAACATAATTATGCTTCTTTACAAGATAACTCATTCCCAGAAAGCATTGGAATAAGCATAGTGACAAAAATGATCCAAGATGGTGGATGGGTCAAAAAAATGTTGATTCTTGTATTTGTTTCAATTAAGAAAAGTATTGATACAAGTTAATTACAAATAATAATTACAAATAAACTATACACCCATTATTTGTCTGTATTTTTTGTGCTTTTTTTAACTAGAGGAGTCAAATCTCCTGTGTGCTTCACATGAAAAGCACCATTTGTGTGGCTCGCTGCCTGTGTAGAATGTTCCAAATCAATCATTTTGCCTGACGTAAAGAACACTGACAGCAAAATATCTCTAGGTTTTGGAACAGAACTACTGATGGGGAAAATAAATTTTACCCAATAAGAACAGTCTGTCTAATCAGGGTGAAAAACTTTCCCCAATTTGCAACGATTTCAGTCATCCAATATTTATTCATGTCGTCTCCCCTGGCAACTGTGACAATTACAGCGCACCAGTCGAAGGAACAATTTGAGCGACTCAATCCTAAAGTATCGCCATGCTTCCCTGTTGAAAAAACCAGCATATGCTGGTTAGGTATGTTTTGACACTGGGATGCTGGTTTAAGCTGGTCCTTTGCTGGTTTATGCTGGTCCTTTTGCTGGTTTTTGCAGGTTTATGCTGGTCCTTTGCCAGCACATGACCAGCATAAACCAGTTAACATCATGTTCTAAACCTAACTTATAGGCTAAAGTCAAAGTGAACAGCTTTTCATGTTGTGAATTGAAACACAAATATATCTCCTGTATTTTATTCCATTGTTTATGAGGAACAGCTGATTGAAGTTATGCAAATATATAAATTACAGCTAGGAAACACACTCAGGTGTTGAGGTTATTTCAATTGCATGACCATGCTGGTAAGGTATGTTTTGAAGCATGGCAGCTGATTTAAGATGGTTTAAGCTGGTCCTTAGTTGGTCATGATCTGGATTAAGCTGGTTCTGAGCTGGTCCTGAGCAGGAGCTAGTTGCTTAGGACCAGCACATGACCACCTTAAACCAGCTCAACCAGCAGCCATGCTTCAAAACATACCTAACCAGCATATGCTGTTTTTTTCAACAGGGTCAGGACTTACTTGTGATCTTCACTTCCCTTTTATCAGGAAGTTTACCAGTCCTTCCGATATTTGTTCACTCATTCAGTTCAGTTTCACATTCAGTGCCGGAATGTGAAATCGAGCTTGTGTAGTGTTTGTAGTGTTGGGGAAGTCGTGACCTAATGGTTAGAGTGTCGGACTCGTAACCCAAAGGTTTTGCGGGTTCGAATCTCGTACCGGCAGGGATTGTAGTTGGGGGGAGTGAATGTACAGCGCTCTCGCCCACCTTCAATACCACGACTGAAGTGCACTTGAGCAAGGCACTGAACCCCCAACTGCTCCCCGGGTGCCGCAGCAAAAAATGGCTGCCCACTGCTCCGGATGTGTGTTCACGGTGTGTGTGTGTTCACTGCTGTGTGTGTGCACTCTGGATGGGATAAATGCAGAGCACTAATTCCGAGTATGGGTCACCATACTTGGCCACATGTCACTTAACTTTTTTTCACTTTAATGTTTCCGCAGAGTATGTTTCAAGCCTAATAAAAGCTTTGCCCTCCATCTTTGAATGCTGACAAAGAATTAAATATCAGAAATGCAATTATTATGGAAATGAGAAGATGCTCAATATTCCACCAAATGTGGCGCATGTATTTGTGGGATAAATAAGATCACGGGGTCTCACTCAGTGTGTCTGTTGTGCTACTGGTTTCCTAGAGACATTTCATGCAGTGCCATACGTGTCTATCGATAGGCTTGTCCCCTTCTGACTGTTGTGGGTTGTGTGCAGGAATTTTAATTAATCTCAGTAAATACGTTCAACATTTGCCTAGAGCCTCTGGTGTTCCAATCAATAATTTCACATGCTTCCAGAGAGCAAATGATATCGGTGTGACCGGGCTGTATCACACCTAGCTTTATGTCAGCATCAGTCTGAGCCGACGCTCCACAGGGCAAACCAGATCACTGCACTCCTACAAACAAGACATTATCATCCACTTAAAATTCAAACTTCAAAAAATTCAAAATTCGACAGCTCTCATATTATGTTCTACTTTAATATATACTTGTGAATGCTGACACTGGATAATAAGAGTCACTAAAATTGTTTAAATAAACTTCAACAAACTAAGGCTGGGTTATCGCTATCACCTTTTTTGTGACTAGTATGTGAGCATTTAAATAGAGATGTATTAATAGGGTGTCTCATTTAAACATTAATAGAAAAAAATGTGTAATAACACATTGATTCATTTCCATGAACCAGTTCAAATAGTCAGTTTCAATTAATTTAATTCATCACTCAAAGTTGTGCACAGATACTTATTATGTGCTACTTATTGTTTTATTAAAATTAAAATTATCTAATATTTTGTTTCCTGTTAATTTAACAAAAAGCAGTGTGAAAACATGCCTTGAGATTTTTACTAAGATGAAATTGTACTTTCTTTGATTGAACAAATAATTTTCCTTCTACATCATGAAATTCTTCTTCATTTTTGCATTGAACTTTTTACTCAAATTGTTATGCTGCTAAGATTAAACAAAACTAGAAATATTTGAAAATTGCAATATAGAAATATTTTTAATATTAAATTAATTAAACATCTTAACTATTTTTTAAATATCTAAATATATCAATATATAATGCTCTGTCAGATATATATAAGCTGAAAAACAGAACAAAACTATAAGCTCTGTAGCTGAACTACAGTCTTCAAGAGAAAGAGGTGCTGCGTAAAACTAATCATAGCGAGACAACATAAGAAGAGCTCTGGGAACAAACGTCTGAGACATCTTATGTCTGTGCATGCACGGAAACCAAAGGAGCACTGCTCTGTGACTGGCATTCTAAACAAACACAATCAATGCACAATCCTCAAAACATCACTGCTGAGCCACAATAGACATTCTATACAAATGAAGCTCTAAACATCAAATGCAGAGAACCTCCAACAGGCATATGACTTGTGTGCTTCCTGTCCCTCAGCAGCACACTGGTGCACCTGATTCAACTCATTATCTGCTTGTTAAGTTCTTTATGAGAAGAATCGGGCACAGCTGTGAGGGGCAGAGTAAACATCAGTGCCACAGAGGTATCTATAGTGGGCGTGGATGGGCTGGATAGCAGGGCTCTAAGATGCAGGAAGTGAAGCATGTCACGCAGCAAATCCCAGCACTCTGCATAATAGTTATAATTTATCAAGGAAGCACTTAGCCAGCAGGACAGGAGAGAGAGGAATACATGGCATGTTTACATCACATTAATGTTAATTTGTGGATAGGTATTAAACAGTTGTTATGATTATTGTGGTGGTTAGTAGGGGTGTAACGGTACACGTATTCGGATCGAAAATTTCCGAAAACTTTCGGGTTGGTACGCATGTGTACCGAACAAATACAGCATTGTATTAACTACTGCACGAGTGGAACTTAATTGTAAACTTACGGGTTGGTACGCATGTGTACCGAACAAATACAGCATTGTATTAAATACTGCACGAGTGGAACTTAATTGTAAACTTACAGTTATATTGTTACTTTTGATAAGAAACAAAGTCTCATTTTTTCAGGAAATTCTAACAATAAATGCCGTTTTCCCGCTCTTTAATGTGGGGTGACAGATCACTGTATAAACACCTCATTCAAACGACAGGGCGACCTTTTTCAGACAATAAATGCCGTTTTGGCGCTCTTTAATGTGGCGCGACAGATCGCTGTATAAACGCTTCAGTTCTGACGGCAGCACGGAGCGCGAGTGAGCGCGATCATCTCTTCCTCTTTACTACTAGTTTTAATGTGAAATAAACATGAATGAACATCTCATGCCTCATGTAATTGCTCAATCAGTGTTTCGACCGCGGAAAGACGTCAATAAAGCAGCTTGTAAACAAAATGTCACGTAGCATTTTATTTACCTCAGGAAAGTCATGTGTCCACAGCTTAGTTCGCTAGAGAAATGAAGAGCAGAGAAGAGCATTTCCCGAAATATTAGACTTTATAATCATTATATTTTACTTTACCTGTTAGTGATGTCTTAATTATTTAATGTATGTTTAAATAAATCTGTTATGAAATGAGTTATGAGAGGCACTGTGTAAATGAATACATTTCAACAACAAATACAATTTTTATAATTTGGAAGTTAATTTAAAAACTGCATTATGTGCAATTTACATGTTTTGCATACATTTCTTTAAGTTGAGTGTTGATTATTATATTTACAAATAAATAATAATTAAATTTAAGCTTGCGCTCTGTTGTTAATTGTAACCTTATAGTAATGTAAAAGGGCTACCTATAGTTTAGAGCATAAGCTAAGGTAGATTTTTATCCCTAAGGAAATTTGAATTATAATTCAATTTATTTAAAGAAAGAAAAATGTGTTCAATAAACCACTGTTTAATAAAAAAAAGCAATTTTTATGTTTAGTTTTCCCCCTGCCAAATACAATTTTTATAATTTGGAAGTTAATTTAAAAACTGCATTATGTGCAATTTACATGTTTTGCATACATTTCTTTAAGTTGAGTGTTGATTATTATATTTACAAATAAATAATAATTAAATTTAAGCTTGTGCTCTGTTGTTAATTGTAACCTTATAGTAATGTAAAAGGGCTACCTATAGTTTAGAGCATAAGCTAAGGTAGATTTTTATCCCTAAGGAAATTTTAATTATAATTCAATTTATTTAAAGAAAGAAAAATGTGTTCAATAAACCACTGTTTAATAAAAAAAAAACAATTTTTATGTTTAGTTTTCCCCCTGCTGTACCGAAACCGTACTGAACCGTGACATCCAAACCGAGGTACGCACCGAACCGTCATGTTTGTGTACTGTTACACCCCTAGTGGTTAGTGTTGGGAGTAAAATTTTTTAACATGTTACATACTCACAAAATATGAATAAAACTGTATTAATAGTGAGACTTGTCTTAGCAAACATCCCTAATGAACAGAAAAGTAACATTTATTATTTGAAAATGTAAATCTTGTATATGGTGTACTGTACATTCAAAATCAATAAAAATGACCAATAATTATCTTCATGTTAAACTATTTTCCCCCCAAAAATATAACACTAAAACAAAATCAATCATATTAAAATGATCAAAGTCAATTTATGCCTAGATTATAATGTAGAGTATTAAAATAGTTATTTTTAAGGATTACATTTAAGTGAGAATTAGATAACGCCAAAATAAAAAAATAAAAAAATCTCATTCTAGAGTCAATCTGATTGGACTTAAATCTGTGGCGCAGGATGAATAATTAATATTTCAGTCAGTTTTTAACGATTAAAAGCAACATTTCAGAGGAAATTAGCATACAGATTAGCCTCAAAGCTAACACACATGGACTAAAATCAACAAAACTCATATTCTGATTACATAAGGTCTTCAAAAGTAACATTCCCCAACAATAGTGATGGTTGTGTACTGTATGTATGTCCATATGCGAAGGACGTTTGTGTCTGTGTTTGATTTCCTCTCCGAGCTCCCTAATCCAGCAAAATTTAATATTTCACACTGGCGTAGACCTGAAGCTCCTCCACGGCACTGTCTGAGTGCGTGTGTGTGTGACTGCAAAACGGCACAAGTAGGACAAGGAGTCTAAGAGGGAGCATGATGGGTGGAAGAGAGCAGAAAGGAGAGGAAAGGAGCAGAAAAGATAATTTCTACAACTACCAACAACAATAATACAATAAAACGGCATCATGGGAGACGCATTGACTATATTCTGAACTCTGCACTGTGGGTCCCTCTGAATGTACGAGACATTTCAATGCAGATGCATGTGTGTGTGAGTAATGCTGCCGCAGTCACACTCCCACTAGGCTGGACTGGAGTTACAGGGTTCAGAAAGCACCTCTGTGATTAATGGACACGTGCCCTGCTGTGGATGACACACAAAGCCAATAAATACACTGTCCGTAAAAGCTCTTAACCCCTGGATGTCCCTAACGCACTATCAACCAATAAAATGACAGATTCACACCGCAACCTCTACAGTAGTGTGGGCACAAACAGAGATTGAGAAAGACTGACCAGTTGGAAGCTCTGTTTGAGTGAGAATAGCACATTAGAGCTGATCAAATATTGACCTGCTGCAAGTGTGTGTGTGTGTGTGTGTGTGTGTGTGTTTACCTGTAGCCATTTTCCCATCCTGTGCAGCAGGCCCGTCCGGTATGACACTTTTGACCTGTAAGAACTCATCTGGTTCATCACCACCGATGATAGTGAAGCCAAATCCCATGTTGCTTTTCTGTAGGGCTGTAGACAGAAAGCTGCCCTTCAGCTGCGTGGGGTCCCGCGTGAACAGAGGCTTCTCTGCCAGGGTGAAGAAATGCAGAGTTTGAGTTTGTACATGAGTTTGTAATCAAGCAGAAGATATCCAGAAACTAATGGTTATTTTGTAAAAGCCACTCCAAACCCATCAAAAGCAGCAGATCACATCACACTGGGGAATTGTGGGTAGATGGCCAAGCGCTCTGCTTACAGCCAAACATACAAGAGCAGAGTGGGACATGATGGCTTGTTTTTTGCTCAGACCTCACTTTTGGCTCTTTAAACGTACTCCAATGTTACACTCAACAGTGTTTAGCCTCATCCAGGGCCGTCTCTCAAGCCATCCAAGACTTAAGCAAAAAAAAGCCAGGAGAAGAACCGGCACAGGCAGAGCGGTTCTTCTGCTCTCTCAGAGTGGAGAAAGCAGTCTCAAAAACCATTCTGGAGAAGCCGTTTTGCTGAAACCACACACAAGGACCTTTGTACTGAAGAGCTGCTTCTTCGAAACTGAAGAGATGTCTACTTCAGTACACAGTATGGAGTTACAAGATGCCAGCCATAGTCACTCCATCTCACTTTCCTAGTTGAGAGGTTCTTAAGTTTTTTTTTTTTTTTACCACCATCTAGGTCTAGTCCTTTAGCAGTTTCTGCCATGCGTTTGGTAGGGACAATAGCTGGTCCAGATACCCTGCTAAAAGACCAGCATGCATTTCCATGCTGATCCATGTTTGTTTGGTTCTGGTCTAGCTGGTGGACAAGCACCAGCAAAACATCTGGTACAGCTGGTTGACCAAAGCTTCCATGTTGTTAATATACATAATGGGGACGCGCAAAGTTGGCACTTGGCAGGTTGTCTAGATGGTCTTACAGTCAACATAAAATGGCATTCACAAACCATTTTACCTCTTACTTTGTAAACAAAATGAGAGCAGAACTTGATTTTGTCTACCTGGAGCTGATTGGATCTTGAAAAGAGGTGTTACATGCTAAACTAGAGCCATGTGGTTGGAGAGAAGTGTTAGCAGAGATGGTTTTGGGGTACTAACAGTCAGTAAGCATAGATCTGTGTATACAGTAGTGCTTTCAAAATATATGACATAAACCCCAAATTATGAATAGAACATTACAGTAAACTTAATTCTAATAGAATTGCAATCTTAACTTTGTTAAAAGGCAGTGTTAAATATTAAAGCTAACACTGAATGCTAAAGGAAAAAAAATCCAGATAAAAAAATCCAACAAGTCGACCCTCACTAATCAACTAGTTGGATGTTGTTAGTTACTTGGCGACCATCCCCTACTAGATAAGTAACTTTGTGGAATCCATAGGCATATTTATAAACCAGCATCCCAAACATATGATTGCGACCAGTTACACTGGTCTGTTCAGCAGGGTAGGTGGACTCATGAGTATCCTGGAAGCGCAGGCAAAAAGTAAAATACAAATCCAAAAAAAAAACAACAGCCAACGAAAAGTATTCACTGGTTTAGAAACTGAGCGATTATTCCTTAGAGGACTATGCAAAAACAGGCCAGGCAAATACACTCCTGCTGTAGTTCCTCTCTTGCACAAGGGGCCGCCGGTCTAGGGACGTACCATGCAGTCCAAACACACCGGCCCGGTACAGGGGGGCCTCGGACAGGTCAGTGAGACTATGAGAGCGCTCAGGAGCGGGACCCACGTATGCCAGTCTGGCCCTGGGTAAGGTGGCAGAGGAGGGGCTCTCCTCCACTGTTACAGAAAAGAAAAAACCCTCAACTCACACAGGAAATCAAGAAATGTCATTGAAGGATACAAGGTAGGCCTACTATGGACATAGAAGAGTTACATTTCTACAAGAGTTCTTGGGTGATTTTGCCAATCCTTGTTGAACCTGGAACAACATTCCCAACAATCTGATTTTAAAACTAGGTTTAGGGCTAGGCCTAAGGCTGTGGTTGGAGCCTCAATTCACACAGGAAATCGATGAATGGCATTAAAGGATACAAAGTTGGCCTAATATGGACATAAAAGAGTTAGATTTCAATAGGAAATCTATGGTGATTTTGCCAAGTCAAACATTCTTGTTGGTCCTGGAACAATGTTCCTAAAAATCAGATTTTAGGGTTAAGGATAGGCTGAAGCTTCAAAAACATTACTATCCTCTCATTTTCCCTTTGGTTATAGGGGTAGTTCTGGTTAGGGTTGGGTTTAGGAATAGGGTTAGGACCTGTTCCAGGGCAAACAAAGGACATTGAGCCAGGAACTTGGCAAATCCTACTTGGCAAATTGCGGTTGTCACAAGGGTTGATCTACTAATGAAGGACAAAGCTTTTCTGTAGATTAAAGTAGTACACTCTGAATTGGTCTAAATTTAACATCTGAGCATCTGACAGACTGAACATCCAGATTAAGCAAATGCTTTCTCAGTCCTATATGGTCCAGTTATGCTTAAATCTCAAGCTACTGAAACTCTCTTTTGTGGACACAAGATCAGAAACTACACGGCCAACACTATGTGGATACCCCCTTTAAATTAACCACTTTGACTAGGGGTCTAATGACAACAAATGTTAATTCTACAAAATACAGTAACAGTATATAGTAGTTCCAATTTTGTGAAGGGTCTTTTTCTGCTACAGCATGACTATGTATGTCCATATATACATTATTCTCTTATGGCAGAATTTGACTGGCCTGCACAAAGACCAAACCTGATCTTCTATTGAACACCTTTGGGATGAATTGGACCACAGACACTTACTGATGCTATTGTGTCGAAATGGGAGCAAATCCCTACAGACTTGATTCAACATCTAGTGGAAAGCCTTCCCAAAAAGTGAGAGCTGTAAGGGAGGATCAAGTACTTGTTAATGGCTATGACATTAAATGTGTATCAGTCACCTATGTGGTGTTCAGATGCCCACATGTAATACTTTGGCCATATAGTGTAGGTACGTTGGAGGTTTTCAGTACAGCATGCTCTCTCTGAAAGATGGACTGAAAAAAGGCAGAGAATGTTCTTCTTGGTTATGCCATTCTGGCTGAACATGCTCTGCCTCTTACCTTTATGTGGGTAACAGCATGACCATGCTGAATGGATTAACTTAAACAGGAAATATTGCAAGAAATGCTTCTAACCATAATCAGTCCAAGGTCATATTATGAAAGGAGACGCATGCTCAATGGATAACTGAGTCTCAAGAAAACAGGAAGCATTCAGGCTTAGCTCGAATAGACTGTACAGGTAGATTTAGAGGATTAGTTTATGCAAAAA
>NW_015558595.1:148360-179045 GCF_001515605.1 Sinocyclocheilus anshuiensis | reverse complement strand
TTCAGCAGGGTAGGTGGACTCATGAGTATCCTGGAAGCGCAGGCAAAAAGTAAAATACAAATCCAAAAAAAAAACAACAGCCAACGAAAAGTATTCACTGGTTTAGAAACTGAGCGATTATTCCTTAGAGGACTATGCAAAAACAGGCCAGGCAAATACACTCCTGCTGTAGTTCCTCTCTTGCACAAGGGGCCGCCGGTCTAGGGACGTACCATGCAGTCCAAACACACCGGCCCGGTACAGGGGGGCCTCGGACAGGTCAGTGAGACTATGAGAGCGCTCAGGAGCGGGACCCACGTATGCCAGTCTGGCCCTGGGTAAGGTGGCAGAGGAGGGGCTCTCCTCCACTGTTACAGAAAAGAAAAAACCCTCAACTCACACAGGAAATCAAGAAATGTCATTGAAGGATACAAGGTAGGCCTACTATGGACATAGAAGAGTTACATTTCTACAAGAGTTCTTGGGTGATTTTGCCAATCCTTGTTGAACCTGGAACAACATTCCCAACAATCTGATTTTAAAACTAGGTTTAGGGCTAGGCCTAAGGCTGTGGTTGGAGCCTCAATTCACACAGGAAATCGATGAATGGCATTAAAGGATACAAAGTTGGCCTAATATGGACATAAAAGAGTTAGATTTCAATAGGAAATCTATGGTGATTTTGCCAAGTCAAACATTCTTGTTGGTCCTGGAACAATGTTCCTAAAAATCAGATTTTAGGGTTAAGGATAGGCTGAAGCTTCAAAAACATTACTATCCTCTCATTTTCCCTTTGGTTATAGGGGTAGTTCTGGTTAGGGTTGGGTTTAGGAATAGGGTTAGGACCTGTTCCAGGGCAAACAAAGGACATTGAGCCAGGAACTTGGCAAATCCTACTTGGCAAATTGCGGTTGTCACAAGGGTTGATCTACTAATGAAGGACAAAGCTTTTCTGTAGATTAAAGTAGTACACTCTGAATTGGTCTAAATTTAACATCTGAGCATCTGAGAGACTGAACATCCAGATTAAGCAAATGCTTTCTCAGTCCTATATGGTACAGTTATGCTTAAATCTCAAGCTACTGAAACTCTCTTTTGTGGACACAAGATCAGAAACTACACGGCCAACACTATGTGGATACCCCCTTTAAATTAACCACTTTGACTAGGGGTCTAATGACAACAAATGTTAATTCTACAAAATACAGTAACAGTATATAGTAGTTCCAATTTTGTGAAGGGTCTTTTTCTGCTACAGCATGACTATGTATGTCCATATATACATTATTCTCTTATGGCAGAATTTGACTGGCCTGCACAAAGACCAAACCTGATCTTCTATTGAACACCTTTGGGATGAATTGGACCACAGACACTTACTGATGCTATTGTGTCGAAATGGGAGCAAATCCCTACAGACTTGATTCAACATCTAGTGGAAAGCCTTCCCAAAAAGTGAGAGCTGTAAGGGAGGATCAAGTACTTGTTAATGGCTATGACATTAAATGTGTATCAGTCACCTATGTGGTGTTCAGATGCCCACATGTAATACTTTGGCCATATAGTGTAGGTACGTTGGAGGTTTTCAGTACAGCATGCTCTCTCTGAAAGATGGACTGAAAAAAGGCAGAGAATGTTCTTCTTGGTTATGCCATTCTGGCTGAACATGCTCTGCCTCTTACCTTTATGTGGGTAACAGCATGACCATGCTGAATGGATTAACTTAAACAGGAAATATTGCAAGAAATGCTTCTAACCATAATCAGTCCAAGGTCATATTATGAAAGGAGACGCATGCTCAATGGATAACTGAGTCTCAAGAAAACAGGAAGCATTCAGGCTTAGCTCGAATAGACTGTACAGGTAGATTTAGAGGATTAGTTTATGCAAAAAATGAAAATTCTGTCATTATTTACTCCCCCTTATGTCCGTCCAAACCTGAATGACTGACTTTCTTTCATGGAACAAAAAAGGAGACATTTTGAGTAATGTACTGGCTGGCTTTTCCCATACATTTACAGTGAATGGAGATAATAATGCTTTTGAACTTCAAAAAGGATGCAACAGTACTGTAAAAGTATAAGAGTAGTCCATATGACTTGTGTTTCTTTTACAAACAAGAAGACTTACTTGGCACAGCCATGAAAGTTCTGGAGAGAATCAGTTATGTCCAGTCTATAACTAAATGTTTCATTTGAGTTTAAAGGGGTCATATGATGCTTTTTTAAAGATCATTATTTTGTGTATTTGGTGTAACAGAATATGTTGACATGCTTTAATGTTAAAAAACACATTATTTTTCAAATACTGTACATTATTGTAGGTCCTATATGCCCCGCCTCTCTCAAACGCTTCGTTTTCAACAAAGCTCCCTCCTTTTTTTTTGTGATTTAAAAAGTTTTTGAAATAATAACATTACAAATGTTGGATGACAGCATAAATACCAAGAAAAAGAAAAAGAAAAGAAAACAAACAAACAAAAAAACAAAACACGCAAAGGACTCAAGTACAGCAAGTAATTAACACTTCAGGGTAACTTAAAAGAAACATACAAATAAACCCCGGCAGCAAATTACCACACAGAATAATGCATCATCAATTTAAAACAATTCTTTTAAAAAAAGTACCTTTAGAGCTATTGTTACACAGACTGCAATTAGGATTTGATGAGAGTTTCATCAAGTATCGCTTATATGGGGTACAATACATTTTGTGTACAGTTTTGAAATGAATAAGAATGTGCGAGGGGTTTTTGGAGGTAAGACAGAGATTTGACCAAACTTTATTCCAATCAGGACTATAGCCCAACCATGAGAGTTCTCTCTCCCACACAGCTAATACCTTCAGGGTCTTATATGAACATTCAAGTAGTTGTTTATAGATCAATGAGACTGTGCCCTGAATTTTTCCAGTATTTTTGAACCACTTTAACAATGGGTGATCATCTAGGCTAGAATTCCAGGGTACCCCATATGCTTTCATTGCAGACCTCAACTTCAAGTACATAAAAAAGGAGGTACCTGGCAAAGAATAATCTGCTTGAATATCCTGAAATGTGCGCAATCCACTACCATTAAATATATCACCAAATGTGAGCACACCTTTTAAGGACCAGGAAGGGTAAATGAAAGGCTGATTACCAGATAATAGGCGGGCATTGTTCCAGAGAGGAGACTGACGTGAGATTTTTTTAACGTGACCTGTTATCTTTTCTGCATTGAACCAAGCTTTTAAAGTAGTTGAAATAATATTTCCGAACTTCTGATGTAAACTTCTTGAGCCTACACCAGTAAAAGGCAGATCTTGAAGTCTATGGGGAAGAACACGGTCAGACTCAATGCTTCTCCAGGGTACTTTGGAGTGAGTGTCCACCCAGACACGCATGGCCCTAGTTTGGAAAGCAAGGTAGTAAAGCATTAAATTATGTAATACTGTAATACTGAAAGACTGACTCTAGGATGAATTTAGAGATTAATGAATTCATTTCTTTGAAAAATTTTGGGGGAGGAAAACACGGGAGCATGAAAAATAAAAAGTTAACTCTGGGTAAAATGTTAATTTTAACCGTGCTAATTCTAGCTTGCATTGACATTTTTAAGTTGTCCCACCTCAGCTTGTAACACTCCAAAGAGAAAGGAAAACTTGAAATCGCATCATATGACCCCTTTAATATTGCCAATAAATAAGATGATCAGGTTAAAAGAAGCAGTCAGAATGATTTGCTAACAAATTAGACTGACTTGGTTCTCAACTTCAGTTCTGACTCTGTGAGTCAGTCAGTGGATATATGGTTTGATGCTTTACTTTCAGTTAACATTCATTGTAAGTGCATGGAAAAAAGGCAAGTTCTTCAAAATTTCTCATTTTGTTTTCCAAGAAAGTAATTTAGGTTTGGGAAAAACATGAGCGCAAGTAAATATTGACAGAGTTTTCATTTTGGGTGAAGTAAAATGAATAATTCCAAAGGTAAGAAAGTAATATTCTGTAAGAAAGTAATATTCTGAAAAATAAGTTCACACACGGTGCACTTCCAAAGACAACGTCTGAGCTTAGTTGTGTTACTATAGAGACAGACACTGAGCTCACAGGAGAAATATAATAATGGTCATGAATATCAAACCCCAATCAGTTTTTCAGCAGATTTGATGTTAAACATGTCATTGCATGGAGAGCAGATACGTGTTATTAAGATGTCTTAGGTGTGCCTAAGCTATAGGGTGGTTGGGAACACCATGATGGTTTAACCAGATTTGCATTAGTACCACACTTCAAAATTCAACTGTTCATTTTTGGATATCAATATTTGGATGTCAATCTTGGATAACAATAATACTTTACCTCTGTAGACTGTAGGTAGGGGGAGAGAGGACAAGCCCTGACTCTGCATGTTTATGTGACTGCAATCAGAAAACCAGAAACAGAGACTCATTCAAGTGTATTGCTTGAGTGACGACTTGATAGGACATGCTTATCCAGTATATAAGCAATTTAGCTAGCTGCCTAGGTGTCTACTGCCTACACAAGTAGCGTTTTAACTAAAATAACTGATCTGCAACAGCTATGCACTCCAAATAGACAATGATTATCATATAAAGTGCATGGGAGACTCGACTCGACAAATGATTCCAATGTGCCCATCACTGACTGCACAATTTTCTGAGAAATCTGTCAAACTCAATTGCCCAATATCTGCAGACTGGCTCTGACTTTCGGCAACTAGCGTTGGCATCATCCAGATTGAAAACTGGGGCAAAAGTCTGGGCAGATGTCGTGTAGTGTATTCCGACTAACGATATGCTAATGATACTCTAACTCAAATGATTTTGCTTCAGGACCAAGATTTTACACGGGACACCAAGTGGTGAGAGATAACTCTACTAAAATTGTTTGTCTTACAAATAAATAAATAAATCAAGCATGTAAATGTATTAAAATTACAATGCACTGCATCAACAACGTTAACATAGAAACCTAACTATTTTGTAAAAGCATACACAACAATAGTGTAATTCACCAGCAAACTACAATTAATAAACACTAAGGTAAATATTTTAAATAAATTGATATATTTCCATATTTATCTTGCTATATTATATTTTATTAATATTTATCATAATATTAGATTATTAATTTGCACCCAAATACTATAGAGTGATTAGATGCAGTCAAAAAAAGTATCACAAAAAGCAAATATTGTGTCATGAATATTTATATTAACTTTTTTTGTAATACTTTTTGATATTGAATATATATATTTTTTATAATCAACACTATTGACTTTATCTTTGATCTTCATCTCCATCTTTAATTAATTTTTTTAACTGAGCTTGCATATCTGTGATATTTCATTAACATTAACAGTATCTTGTATATATGATGTTGGTCTCTTGCTATATGCACTTTGAAAACGTCTGCAAACCCTGCAGTATCATTTCTCATGGTTGGCCAGAGCAAATTATCTTGCCCTCCCAACAATCCACCACCCAAAAAACAAAAATTGACATGAGCCATTAATCTTATGTACTATAGATGAAAGCATGAGTGTAGATTTTAATAAATGATACAAATCATCTAAGGCTGTGGTCATTGAGTGAAACATAAGCCTAGTTAGTCCTCATTTTTGTTAAAAGAGTGATGTAAGAATGAGATCAGACAGTAATGAGACCATCCTCTGATCTGGAAGAAAAATGGTTCTTTTGACTCTCTGTACAACACTTGCTGTCAGAGTTAATACAATCTGTTTTAAAAGGCGCCGCTGAAAACCATGCCATTTGAAAGTACAAAGACAATTAGGCTCCATTAAAAGGCATTCCTTTGAAAAGAGGTAATGTTTTTTTGTAAAGATGTGGCATTTGTAATTACAGCTTTGTGCCAATACTATGCAAGGTCAAATTTGAGATATTGCTTTTAGATTTCTTTTAAGGTCTAAAGTCTGAAATTGATTCAAAAGATCAAAGTATAATGAGCAAATGGATTTTGTCCCTAGTACTTTATCTGAGATCAGTTCCATACTTTCTTATAGCACATTAGGCCAAGGTTTGGCAAAGTGCAAACCAGCCTTGGAAGTGGTTCTGGCATGGTCCAATTAACTAACACCTGTAAGGATAAAGTGACGTCTGTTTAACCTGAAAATACACACACAACACAAATACAAATGATAAGCTTTATGCATAATGTTCTTGTTAAGTGTCTCCTCTAAAAAGCCACTAGACACAGATTTATAGTAAATTACAGTCATTTCACACCAGATGCAGCTTCGGATCTTCCCAGCTGTCATCTTCCACAACATAAAACCCACAGTTGTACAATTACTACTGAAGATGTGTTTTTCTCCCTTTCCATAGAAAGACAAAAGAAAAGTTTACATAATATGTTTTGTAGCTTTAAAATAACAATAAATAAAATAATAAAAAATAAATAATGTCTTACTAATAATAAATGCGCTGTAATGGAAATATAATCAAAATGAAATGTTCTCTTAGCAAATATTTAGAAGACATGCAGACAGACTGATGGACAGACAGACAGACTGATAGATTGATAAATAGATAGATAGACAGACAGACAGATAGATGGATATACAGATGTATAGACGAATGGACAGACAGACAGACAGATGTATAGACGAATGGACAGACAGACAGACAGATAGATAGATAGATAGATAGAAAGACGGATGGATAGACAGATGTATAGACGAATGGACAGACAGACAGACAGATATATAGATCGATAGATAGATAGATAGACAGATGGATAGACAGATGTATAGACGAATGGACAGAGACAGACAGACAGATATATAGATCGATAGATAGATAGATAGATAGACAGACAGATGGATAGACAGATGGATAGACTAATGGACAGAGACAGACAGACAGATAGATAGATAGATAGATAGATAGATAGATAGATATATAGACGGACGGACGGATGGACGGACGGATAGATAGATAGATAGATAGATAGACAGACGGATAGATGGAAAGACTGACCCATCTAAGGACAGCAGACCTAGATGCAGTCCTGCATTTATGATGCAGTTCGAGAAAGTGTGTGGTTGTGTATCCACATGATACTACAGCTGCATTATTGGCTCTGGGCTTGCTGTTCTCCTCTGTCCTGGGAGGAAGAGTAGCCAAGCAAGCCATACTATAAATAGTCCCACCTCACCCCAGACTGTGCATTAAGCAAGAAAAATGATGGCACACATGCAAACACACTGCGAACTGAATTAGGAAACAACGGAGCAGCTGTTTTTTGGCCTGGGCATGGTGCAGCAGCAATGTAAACAATTAACAGTCTGTGTGTCCAAATTACAGAGCTGTGAGAAAACGCAGGGATCCAAAGTGCCATTAAACCATGTGTGTTAACTCAAGTTAAACCATGTGCTTACTCAACATAGTAGGTTCCATAAACAGGGTCATCGATTTTCTCCCAGCCATAAGGAAGCTCTGAAAAACAAACAATAAACAATTACATCCACAGAACCATTTAATTCAAAGGTAGATGTTGCAGTTATAATGTAAAAATGTTGTTTTATTAGGATATATATCGGCTCATTCTCTGGAAATGGTGCCATTTGTGGGTTTTGTGTGTCTCTGTGACTTACTGATGTAATTAATGGAACACTGAACATAACATTATTTGAAAGATTTAGTGCGCAATTGCACAGTAACTTTTAAAATAAAGCAATCATTTTACTCTTACATGTTTTTCACATGTAGCATCCAATTACCCATTCATCACCATGACATTTTAATGGGTTGTACAGAATAAAATGTTTTCCTTTTATTGAAAATAAAATATGTTTTCATTGTCTGTACTTTTTTTTCTAAAGACGTTTCTGAAAATTGCTGAATTTACCTTTGTCCTTGCACTTACTGTTCAACTCCATTATGCTGTGACATTCCTGACTTTAAAAATAATGGTCTGATTTTCAGACATCTAAATGGTTAGAATAAGAAATCATTGTGATCAAATTTTAAATATTGTTCTTGGCACAAATCACAATAATATTTGCAATTATATATGCTGAATAAGACAGCCATTTATGAATATATATATATACATATA
Organism: Sinocyclocheilus anshuiensis; assembly: GCF_001515605.1. Lineage (NCBI taxonomy): Eukaryota > Metazoa > Chordata > Actinopteri > Cypriniformes > Cyprinidae > Sinocyclocheilus > Sinocyclocheilus anshuiensis. The sequence goes on along the minus strand of NW_015558595.1, from coordinate 170,987 downwards.
CACAGACAGACAGATAGATAGATAGATAGATAGATAGATAGATAGATAGATAGATAGATAGATAGATAGATAGAAAAATAGAGATAATTTCACAGCTCTGCAGTAATATTTTCAAATTAAATAAATAATTCAGTAAATAAATAGCATTCTTAGTATAGTATTAGCATAAATGACAAAGTTTCCCAAGAATATGCTGTATTCATTGTCTGTGCTAACATTTCCTGTTGTTTAATAAATGAGGGTACACTGAGTTGGTGTCACACCATATATAATAAGACAGAAAAAACTTCACAATTCATTGGTCACAGAGGCTGTATCACCTGAAATCTTATTATTAATATTTAGACTAAAATATACATATACGTGTACACACTAGAATACACACGCTCCATATAGCATGCACACCCTCTGAGCTTCTAGACGAAAGTGACAAGGAAACGCAATGCAATTACAAGCAAGCACACATAGACTCAAATTACACATTCAGCAGCATCGAGCAGGGTGAAATACCAGACTAACCTGCCTGCCCTTTGCAGTAAAAACAGGCAGCAGTTTCTTTTTTGTTAAAAGCTTTGACCTTTACGAAAATGAGGGGGGTGGGGATGAGAAGGAAGGAGAGGAAGGAAACAAAAGCAAGTATGAGGCAGAAACAATATGAACTAAAGCTTTATATGTTTGGTGAATCAATGTTTACAGGCACGACCCAAAATAAATGCCAAATGTGAGTATAAATTGGATTTGGTGAATAAATTGAAAGAATTTACAAGGCGAATATGATTGGTAACTGTTTACTAATAGCAATTATTTATAGGCTTTTCTTTTATTGTGAAGAAGAAAGAAACTAAAGTATTATTATTATAATTTTTATTATAATTTTTTTTTTTTATTTGAGGGACAAAATCATGATGTGCCCATGATGAGTAATTTTTACAGGTGCAAGAAATATAAATATACATTTTTTTGATCAAAAATACAGTAAAAACAGTAATATTATTACAATTTAAAAGTGTAAAACAGTTTTCCAAAATAAATAAATAAAATCTAATTTATTCCTATGATGCAAAGCTGAATTTTCAGCATCATTACTCCAGTCTTCAATGTCACATGATCCTTCATAAATCATTCTAATATGCTGATTTGCTGCTCAAGAAACAATTTTTCATTATTATCAATGATGAAAAGTGTTGTACTGCTTAGCGTTGTTTGTGGATACATTTTTTTAGGATTCTTTGATGAACAGAAAGTTCAAAAGAACAGCATTTATTTGCAATATAAACCTTTGTAACATAATAAATGTCTTTACTCTCATATTTGATCAACTGTCTGCATCCTTGTTGAATAAAAGTACTAATTTCTTTCAAAAAACATACTGACCCCAGACTTCTGAACGGTATTATGTAGATAATACACACTCATATATACATATATAACGGTTCATAACTGGTACAAAACATTTATGAACAACAAGGGTACATTTTCTCAATTCCCCTGTTATGGAATTCATGTGCCACATAGTCAAGCATTTACAGGTGATTCAGGCTTTGACAATGCTGCTGGATTACTAATGTAGAAATAAAGAGCTGACAGAGGAACGAAGGATGAGTGGGAATGGGAGGAGAGAACAGCGGTGCATTGGCTCCATTTGGGATGGTTTGAGTGTAACTGTCTGCTGAACACTTTTAAACCTGACAGGGATGAATATCTCTCTCCCTCTTCTACTCTTCCTTTAATGACTCACTCTCACCAAGTATTAAAGTTCACTGATGGATGGAGTTTGTGTGTGTGCTATCATAAAAACACACTTAATTCTGCATCGTCATCTTCAACTGTCTGCCAGATTCTGCCTCCCAAAATAACACCCATCAATAATGCCACAATACATCTTTTGCTGATAACAAACCCACACAGGCATACTATGAGCTTGGAAGAGGGTTGAGAACATTCTACAAAGACTAACTTCTAACTTCTATCTAACTCCTAGTGATATTAATTTGTATAGTCATGATAAATTAATACTATTGACACTTCCATCAAAGGTCAGTTTTTCGCGGCAAGAAAATCAGAATATCTTATTTATTTATTAACTGAAATACATACAATTTGTGGTCAAACATTCTCAAGTTATGGCCAGGATATAGTCTGAAAAAATAGCATGATTGTGACAACACTGTGTACTTAGTGTACAAGACAAAGTTACAAGACTGTGTATTTTAATGAGGGAAAGAACTCCAATCCCATTTGAAATTTAAACTACTGATTTAAAGTTGTTAATTATATATAAAGAAACAACGTATTTTAGCTTACTGCAAAATATGCACATATACAGAAATATGTAAGTATTTTGAGACTGTAGCTGGCTATTATTTCATTTACAAGGTTTCATTGGAGTGGAAGGCCTCTTTTGGTACGATTTGCTAGTCGCCATTCTCTGATTGGTGGAGATTTCTTTGCAGAATCATGGGTAATGTAGTTTAGCCAGGAATTGTTCTGTTAAACATGACTATTTAAACAATAAGGAATAATGCAGGCTGATGGCTTCAACAAAAGCATGTATACGTACCATCGGTTAACAACCTCGCAACTCACAATAGGTTTTTCTTAAAGGTTTATTGTTAAAAATCATTTACCCTGTGGAGAAAATGAATGGGATTTTTACTTTCGGTACTCTATATAAAGTGCTCATTCACGGCAACTAAACTAATTACTCATGAGGAAATGCACAAAACTAAAAGCAATATCTGCTAAAAAATGCTGTTATCAAGGGACGTTTATGGACCAGCATATTCTATTTAAAATCCAATCTCAATAGTTGCAGCTATATAGGAAAATTAGGCTTTTTGTCGTTCTAAGAATGCACAGTGGCACAAAATTGCTCTGACACCTCATGCAACTTGCATGAATAAACATCTCAGGGAAAATCACACCGTGTGTGCTGTTATGCAACGCTGTTGGGCTTTTGCGACTACATTTTGTTCATTAATTTAGCTAATTTGTACAATATCACTGGCAAAACAAATATAATTCCTGCATTGACACAGCTGTCAATTGATAAAGACGCATCCATCCATCAATCCATCCATGCATCTGTTTCTGTAATATATCTCCACCTGTTCCCAGCGAGTGTGAGCGTGTTATATTTTTTCGGGGTGCTCGCTGACAGTGACGGCTTCAGAAATGATGAAATACAATGAAACACGAGTGACAGACACAGAGAGACATGTTAGTTGTGCTTATTCATTCACTCGCAAACCCAGGGAATTCGCACCATCAGAGAGAAACATCGACACAGGGAGAGAGGCGAGATGACCGGTAAACAGGAGAGACGACTGTGGCATATCTACGGAAACTTCACTCCGTGCCGCGGTAAATATTTGGGGGGAAACAAACAGTCTAGGAACATGAACGTATTAAAGAAAACAGCAGATGACTTTGATTTGCATCCAGAGCTGTGTCTTCCCTGCAGTTTCGAAACAAAAGAGGGCGGCCGAGTTACACAACGCACGTCCACGCAAATCCGCAGTGATGAGTGTTTTCACAACGCTGGCTGACAGGCCTTTGAACTGCGGGAATCCGCTAACATGTGAAATGCGCCGTCTCGCACATGCATGCTAACAAGCAGCCCATGATGCACTGGCACAGTTGATTATATCGTAAACATGAAGTTAGATTTTAGTGCACGAACGTGTGAACTGGGAGGAAGGTAGTGATGAATAAATCCTCTTACAGCAGGCAAAACAGCGGTGAATACCCTTGCAGACATGATTAATTTAACAACGTATTCACTTTCGAGATGCTTCAGCTCAAGATCATTTCACAAACACACTTATGAGTGCTAGAAGTAGAGTGCAGAGTAACCAGCAGAAAAATTTGATTATTACACCTGCTGTAGAATACGTTGAGAGGTGTTTGCCAGTGTAAAATTTACCGCCATGATGCTAGAATGTTCTGGGTGGTTGCTAGGGTGTCCTGAGTGGTTACCATGGCGGTGCTATGTGTTTGTGAAGGGATGTTTGGTAGGGCATTGCAAAATTGCTTGAGTGTTTGTGAGCTTGGTCGTGCAAAACTTTCCCCCATGGTGTCAGGATGTTTTGGGTGGTTGCTATGGCATTCCTAGAATCCCTAAATGTTCTAAGTGGGTTCTAGAATACTGCTTAGGTTTTTTTTGGATGTCTCCACAATACTAGAGTGTTGTCCGTGGTTGCCAAGCCATGCCATTTTTTTTGCCATTAATTATACGGTCACTAGGGTGTTCTGGATGGTTGCCACACTGTTGCTATGTGTTTGTGAAGGGATATTTGGTAGGGTTGTTATATGGTTGTTAGGGTGTTTCTGAGAGGTACTTTGTTGTGCAAATCTTTCCTCCATCATGTCAGGGTGTTTTGGGTGGTTGCTAAGGCATGGCTAAGTGGTTTCTCCGGTGTTCTGGGTAGTTGCCATGGCATTGGTATGCAATTTTGAAGGGATGTTTGGTAGCGCATTGCAAAATTGCTAGGGTGTTTCTGAGAGGTGCTTGGTTGTGAAAAAAACAAGGTGTTCTGAGTGTTTTTTGGCACTTTTAAAGTGGTTGCTAGGGTATTCTTGGCTGTCCTATGCAAAACTTGCCACTACAATCCCACTACAAGGTGTTGTAGGACATTGCCAAAGCATTGCAATGGGGTTCCTAAGGTGTTCTGAGTGTTTGCTTTAGCATTTATGGGTGATTGATATATGTGGAAAGCGGGGTGTGGTTTAAAGGCCTCTGCAGACGGAGAATGAGTGCTGGGGAGTTGATGGTTAAGGGAAACGCCTCTCGTTAATTAAATCTAACAGGTGTTCTCATTTTGCAGTGAGTCAAGAGACAGGATAAAAAGCAGGGCTTGGAGAGAGTGAGGAGGACTGCCTGGGTAGTGTGTCATGCTGTCTCGTGCCCTGCCCAAAAAGAAACAACTGTTGGTTGGAAACGTTTTGTTTGTTTGTTTGAGTGGAAGCTGAAAAGCCCACGTGCTTCCGTTTTGGTTTTGTTTGTTTAAAGAAGTGTCAATAAAAAGGGGCGCACTCGGTTGCACAGCTGACCTCAGACCCTGATTCCCTCATTTCCACACCGGGAAGACAAGAGTTTGTCACAATATATCATTAGTAGATGGTTGCCAGGGTGTTGGGTAACACTTTACTTGAAGGGGTGTGCATAAGACTGACATGACACCTTCATAATCATGACATGACACATGTCATGAATATGAAGGAGGTTTTATGCATGTTTATGACAACTGTCATTAAGTGTCATTCGCTCAGTTATGTCATTTTTAATGCAAATATGACATTATTTGACCTAACCCTAACCTAACCTAACCCTACCCTTACCCCTAACCATAGCCCATAACAAAGACATCTCAAACAATGTCATCTTTGCATTAAAAATGACATAACTGAGCGAATGACACTTAATGACAGTTGTCATAAACATGCATAAAAAACCTTCATATTCATGACGTGTCATGTCATGATTATGTAGGTGTCATGTCATGATTATGAAGGTGTCATGTCAGTCTTATGCACACCGCTTCAAGTAAAGTGTAACCGGGTGTTGTTATACTGCTGCTAGGGTGTTTGGGGTTGGTAGGACATTATGAGATGGACACTAGGGTGTTCTTGGTGGTTGCTAGTATGCTGCTAGGTAGCTGCTACTATGGTGCTAGCCCGTGCACAACTTGCGACGACAATGCTTGGATGTTGTGGGTCATTGCAAAGACATAGCTATGTGGTTGCTAAGTTGTACCAAGTGTTTTTGTCTATGTATTTATTAAGTAGTTATGGGTGGCTGCAGATATTGCTAACTAGAGTGTTGTGATTGGTAGCTAGGACATTGCTAACTGATTTCTATGGTGTTTTGTGTTGCTAAGATAATGGTAGTGTACACCAATACATATTCTGAATGTCTTCCTTATCGGACACACCCAATTTTGCTCTTGCAATCTCCATTTATGAGTTGAATCAAGTGTGTTAGATGATGGAGACATTCAAAATGTGCTCTGTTGGGGGGCTACAGGACAGGTTTGACAAGCACTGTTCTAAGCGCTTTATAGGTGGTTGTTCACCAGCCCACATCAAGGAGTTTAACCCCAAATTTCTGTAACAGGGTAGCCAACCCTGCTTCTGGAGGGCTACCTTCTTGCAGAGTTGAGTTTTAACCCCGTCTAACACCCCTGGCTGTGATTTTTGTAATCCTGAACACTTTGATTAAGTGTTTGATTAGGGTCGAAGTTACAGTAAACTCTGCAGGATGGTAGCCCTACAGGAACAGTGCTGGCTACTCCTGCTCTAGAATATTCTCATCTTTAGATACAGCTCTGGACCTTTCTTCCATGTCTATGGGATTGTTTGACATGGTCTGCCAAACAAAATTGTCCAACTGCTTCGAAAGCCAATAGCAAAGGCTGCATGATTTTACCTAGCAATAATAAAAGTAATGTTTGACTTGAAAGAAACATATTGATAGCCCTTATACTGCAGTTACAAACATTATTTGAATGATTATTTTAAAGCTCTAAGCAGCCACGAACAACCTGCAGTTAGGCTAATGATCTATATTACTTGATTAACGAATTTTAGGAACATTGGTATCTCATCAGACCTTTGCTGTTGTTTTCTAAAAGCAATAAGCCATTTCTGCTTCACGTCTTGTCTAATAACACTTCAAAACTGTGGAAAAATCACTAAAACACGGCCTCTTGTGGCTAGTTGCTTTTTAAACATTTGTCTTTTGGCCATCTGTTTGGAGAATAAAGCAAACAGAGTCAAAACAAATAGAGAGAAATGAAAGATAAACACTAACCGTTCTCTTTGCATTCTTCAGGGGGCTTCGCTTTCTTCGCAAGCCGGGGGTCCAACCAGGACGTCGTCTTCGTATTGTGGCTGGAGAGAAGAGAAATGGAGTAGAAAAGGAAAAGAGATGAAGAGGAAGAGAGAGAGATGAGAGTGCTGCAAACTGCTACTGTAAATCATCATGCTGAGGAGACGAGAGAGACTGAAAGGAAGTCTCCGGAGATCTCATCTCCAAACGAAGGTGAGAAAAAAGTTTAGCTTAACAAAATGGCAATCGATACTTTTAATTAGCTGTAAGCTTCTCATTAGCACAGCAAGAAAGAGAGGAGGAGGACAGAGATGCGAGGAAGATGTGAGTGACTTATGAGGGAGGAGAACCGAACATGAGCGGCGATAAACTGTTTAGCACACAATGTTTTTTCCTCACAATTTTGTCCTCTGAGACCAATTTCAGGAGTCATAATAAAGATTTATTTTGGAAGATTTGGCATAATTGGCAGATTTTTGTGACTTAGTAGTGTAACATGCTTACCAACCGCTAATTAATAGCCTTTGAAATGAATCTCCAACAAAGTTCTGACAGCATCTGAAACCCATCTAGGGAAGAACCAATGAGAGTACAGCAACTGATGACGCAAATGTGAGTGTGTGCGTGTGACAGAGATCCGTTTAAAATGTTGATACTACCTTCTCAATATTTCATACAACATTACCATCTTGTTAATTGGCCAATTATGCTAATTAATGCTACATTCATTAGTTACTTACAATTACATTGAGTTAGCAGTGAAGTATGAGAAGTTCACAAATTCCCTCTTTTATATATATGTATTGTATTTAAACAGCAGATATTGTATTTTATGTGTTCAACACTAATTTCCTTCGGAACAATAAAGTTGATCTAATCTAATCTTTTACCCAGTAATGACTCCAAACACTTCAAGTTCTTATTTGTTTTCCAGGTAAAACCTTGTTTTACATTAGCTCAAGGGCTAGCATGGGTTTGCGCAATACCATTTCATTTTTGATTGTCAGTGTGGATGCCAGCTTTTGATATGATTTTTGATGTCAAAATGATTTAAATGCTGTTGACTGCTACAAAATGCAACAATTTAAATCCAATAAAAAATGTATGGGATTGGAAGATGTTGCAGGTCAGGTTAGTACCTTATTATTTGGGCACTGACAAGGTCTGACACTAATAACGAAACAAAATGAAACAACCAAACCAAACCAAACCAAACCAAACCAAACCAAAACAACCAAAACAAAACAACACAACACAACACAACACAACACAACACAACACAACACAACACAACACAAAACAAAATAACTGAAAACAAAACCAAATCCAAACTAAAACCAAAACAAAAACAAAAACTAAACAACAAAAACAAAAAACTAAACTAAAAACAAAACAAAATAGCTTGGTATGATGCTCAACAGCAACGCTAAACAAATACTTCCAAAAAGTTTTATTATTAATTGCATGCTAACATATTTCGGAACACAAGCAAGAAGCATTTTTGTTCATGTATATTATGCATTCACGTACATTCAGTGTGTTTTGGGGCTTAGTGTTAGACACATATTTGTCTAAAGTAGCAGAAGAAACAGCTCTGAGATCAGTGGGAGAAAGGTAGACTCGACTGTCTCAGTGATGGGACTCGACTGACGGCACTCTGCCAAGTGCCCGGCCAGAGAAATTGCATCCAGGGGCGAAAAGATGGTGCACCTTTGATGTGCTCATTCTCTATGACACGCCACACTTCTGCCCTTGTGTCTCTGTCTTTCAGTTTGTGTCTTTCTCCCCAGTGTCTCTTTATGATTCACCTCTCTCTTACAGAAAATGTATTTAATATAAAAGCATATCATTCTACTGGCACAGTGCATTTCCGCAGCTTATGTTTGGTTGCTTTGGGAGTTTAAATGTGACTAAATGCATGTACAGAGACATTTTGTCATGATTAATTTGGTCCAGTATGAGTGTGTGTGTGTGTGTGTGTGCTCATGGTGAGAGATAGACATATGGAGAAGTGTCTACAGTTTGAGAATTAAAGACGCTCCGTCTGTGAGGGAGATCGAGAAAAACAAGGCACCATCGGCTGCTTGACAACTCCATTAAATCCTCAATAGTCACACTGTGTGGGCCAGAGCAAACTGTGTTTGTGTGCGTGTGGTGTTTCATAAAGCAGTGGACATACAGCTTCTGTTATGAACAGTACAATGTTATGAACAGAAAATAACTACTGTCCCTGTGGAAAAACACAGTACTGTAAAAACACACACACGTTCCTAGCAATCAAAGTGTGTATATTTATGTATGCTTTTTACAAATTTAATTTGTATGAATAAATAATCAGTAAGATGCATTATTTTTCTATAACATCATTAAATAATGACAATCTATGTATTTATGAATGAATGAATGATTAATTTGTGGATGTTCCTAAACTTCTGGAGTGAAATTAAAAAGTATGGTACAATTAATGTTGCACTATTATAGCCCATGGAAACTGGTTTTAAACAGAGATGTTTGTGTAAATGTTTATTGATCATGGCAACAGTGATTCATCTATAGATCAAATGATGAAAAGTGTGTTATAACTGGGCGTATATCCAGATGCGCTGTACAGTCCAACACACTTTTAGCATTTAAAAGAGATGATTCAGGTGGCTGGATTATAGTGGTTTTGGTCCATGTTTGTGCCGTTGCCTGATTTAGATAATAATTTTAGTGATTCAGGCTCTAAATGAACTAATTTAATAAACAGCATTGGGTATGGACAAGGTCTGATGCTAATCACAAAGCCATGGTTAAAAACAAAGCAAAAAACAAATGAAATGAAAAGTGACAAAACAAAACAACAACAAAAAATCTATAATTGACCTAGTTGAGAAAGAATGTAAATGGAATCAACAGATGTCACTGAATCAGAACCTGTATATCTTGCATGAGCACCAAGGCTCAATATGGTCTGGAGCATGCACGCAAAAAACTGCTTCAATGAATTCTATACAAAGGTGCACTCAGTAAATTTTGCTTTATGTTGTCATGTCAGATCATACTTCCCTCACTAAAATAATTATCTAGCACAGTTTTATCATTAGTAGAATATTAAATATTTCAACACAAGCATTTCAGTCAAATATAGGGAAAATATCTGCAACCTGCCGCAACAGTTTAAAAGTAGCCCAGTTCTGTGGGAAAACGATGGGCTTCATCAACTCTGATGGTTGCTGACATAAATATATATAGGATTTTATAATTAAAATCATGAAAAAATACTACTAATTGTATATTACACATATTATAAAATATTATATTATATACATATACTTATTTATTTCAGTAATTCAACTCAAATTGTGAAACTCGTGTATTAAATAAATTCAAGCACACAAACTGAAGTAGTTTAAGTCTTTAGTTCTTTTAATTGTGATGATTTTGGCTCACATTTAACAATGAGAGCCAATGAGCCTTCAAAATGGTCTCTCAGTTTGGTTCACTAGGCTATACAATCATGGGGAAGACTGCTGTGAGATGTACCTGTAGCTGGTCATGTGATCGAAACATGGCATACTGCTCAATGTTAATGATTTTACTTTTTTTTCCTCTTCTTTCCAAAATTACTATTAATTCTATTCATTTAAATCTGTGTAAAAAAATACTGAATGCACCTTTAAATAATGCTGATTATAATTTAGAATTCAAATTCACTGAAAATTAGACAGATACAGATACTCACTCTATAAAGTACACTTCTCCTTTCTCAGTGTAAGCCATCTCCCAGTTATCTGGCAGAGGATCCAACTCGTCATTCTCGTCCAGTTTGAGAGGTGATTTTGGTGGTTCTGTCTCTTCTTTAGGGGCATCTGTGGAGGTCTCGGAGGGGCATGTGGTGGGCATCTCTCCTGAGGCGTCTGTACTCTTGTCTTCATGTTCACTGGACTCTGAAAAATGCAAAAAAAACTGCTTTTAACTGAAGTCCTAAAAAAATCATGCTTTATGTAATCAATTAAACTCTCACCAATATCATGAAAAGTCAATGAAAAGTCTAAGAACAGTAAACTGTTTAAACTGCCAGAATTAAACTAAATCTACAACATTTTAACAAGAGAAACTGCAGACCTACATCTCCGATTCAAACACCTCAATCAATGAAAAAGAAACAGTAGATGTGGATAGAAAAAGATGTAATAAAATTCACCAAAATAATCACCAAGAGAAGCTACACTTATAAAAAGAAGCTGTCAAATTTACAACAATGCAGCGCAATATTCTGGGAGACGTCTCTAAATTTATCGGCACGGCAAGTCTACAGAGAAACCGGTGAATGTGAGCGAGACAGACAGAGAAAATATTTATGAGAGGGAGATGTAACTGAGATTTGGAGTTTCTGAGAGAATTGAAAAGCAGGTCACTGTCAGAGGGGCATGTTAGAGAAGAATGTAAGAAATGATGGAAGAATAGACAGAGATGGAGTTAGCCGGACTGAGACGGTGAAATAAGAGCGGAGTGATTAAAATGGAGTCTGCAGTGAGAAAGCGAGAGAGAATAAGAGGAAAAAAAAAATAGAGAGCCGAACGTGTCCTAGTTTGAGTTATGGAGGATGGAGGTCCCATAGGAAAGGCGCAAAAGACAGATCGAGGGGAAGAGAGAGGGAGAGACGAAAGAAAAAGACACCGAATCCCATAACATTCAGCAGTACTGATGTTTTAATCAACTGAAAAATGAGAGGACAGCTTCACTCAATTCCACACACAAGCTCTGTTCCAAAACCTAGTGAGCTGCCTATTTAGACAACATTTAAAATCATCAAAGGCGCACATCGTCTTTTTGCCACACTTGCCAATGGTGGATAAATTGAGAATATTTTCCAGGCATGTAAAAACCATATATTTGTTTTATATATTGTAAATACCAAAACAATACATCTAAGATGGTGCACAACAGAAATAAAGAATATTCTTATCTCCTAACAATGTGTCTCAGATATTCCATCAACATCTCAGACTGTGCTCAGATATTGCAAGATACCAAAGCTCGCAATGAAAAGTCAGAGATTTCAATATGAGCTCAAACATTTCACATAAAATCCCAAGGCCACATTATTTGGGTTATCCACATTAATATTCTAGCTTTATTATATACTCTTACTTGCTGTCAAAAATTGTCTTATTGATTTCTATTTCCCAAAGAATTTTAAGATAAACGTTGAAAGACAAAGTTGATACTTTAGTGAAGTTGACAAACACCATTTGCAACTCATTTTATGTCCATAATGTTACATATTTCTGAGTGAAAGAATATTTACCCAATTTTTTGACTAGGATGTAGAGGCTGAAGGGTTGGTTGACCCCCCAAAAATAGCATTTTGTCATCAATTATTCAGCCTTCCAAACTCATAAGACTTTCATTCATCTTTGAAACACAAAAGTCAAATATGGTACTGTACCTGCTTAAAGGTGACATATCATGAAAATCGGACTTTTCCAGGTTTTAACTGCTATAATCAGGTCCCTGGTGCATCTACCAACCATGGAAACGTGAAAAAGATTAACCCAGTAACTTTGTTTTGGTAAGCCTTTTTCTGCAAGCGTCTGAGAAAACGAGCGTGTCTGATTTCGATCTCTTGGTGATGTGGCAAAGGGATCTCATTATAATATCACTGCCCCTTAATCTGTAAGTTTACACCCACGGCGCCGTCATTTTGATTTCGCAAGCGACAACGGTGTACCAGTTCTAATGCCATGGCGAAAGTTTGAGCAAAACATGCTAACTGTTCTGTCTTTGGCTGCACAGACGAGCACAGAACACTATTTAGAGTCCCAGCCTCAAAGGAGACAAGAGAGCAGTGGATTTATTGATTTATTTACTAAAATAAACATGCTATTTATTTCCCAGCTGTTTACCTACACAGACATAACCGAATGTTTTTTGTAACTTTAACGTAAACTTGTGTGTGAATGAGAACTTAGTTTAGAACTCGCATGTGACAGCCGCTTTCTGTCCGTGTGCTTCAGATATGTGCGCTCAGAAAACATATATCAGAAGTTTAAACTCATATAGTTTAAAACGCATGATTTCAGCGCGATAAAAATGATAATCAGAACCAAAACAGATGTTTTTTAGCAGGTACGAGCTGTAAAGGTGCAGCTCTATTCTGGAAAAGGGGGCGGGGAGCAGCAGCTCATTTGCATTTAAAGAGACAGGCCTGAAAAACAGCGTGTTTCTGCTTCCACTCAAAATAGGCATTTTCAAAATGATATAATAAATGATCTCTGGAGTATTTTGAGCTGAAACTTCACAGACACATTCTGGGGACACCAGAGACTTATATTACATATTGTAAAAAGGGGCATAATATGTCTCCTTTAAGGCACAAGAACCAATTAGGTTTGTTCTCACACATCAAGCAAGTACAGGTGAGCTTCAATTTACCATATTTGATTTGCTCTATGTATGTGCATTGATCAATTTTGATTGTGGTTTATATGTGAAAAACAGCCTAAATTAAATCTATTCAACATATAAAGGAGAAGACTTGGACTAAACAGCTCAGTTCATATGGATTTCTGTTGCAATGCCTTTATGTACTTTTGGAAGCATCAAAGTTTTGGTAGAAGTTCAATGGAGGTACACAAATCTCGGTAACACTTTAGAATAGGGAACACATATTCACTATTAATTAAGAGTTTTCACTCAATAAAATCCAAATCTGCTGCTTATTAATAGTTAGTAAGGTAGTTGTTAAGTTTAGGTATGTGTAGGATTAAGGGATCTAAAATATGCTTATGCAAAATAAGGCATTAATATGTGCTTTTTAAGTATTAATAAACAGCCAATATGCGTGCTAATAAGCAACTAGTTAATAGTGAGAATTGGTCCTTAAAAGAAAGTGTTAATAAAATCTCTCAGGTTACGTTAAAATGTCTTCATTTGTGTTTTGAGGATGAATAAACATCTTATAGGTTTGGGCGACATGAGGTTGAGTAAATTATAACATAATTTTTATTTTTCATGTTGAATTTAAGTGCACTGAGCTATTAAAGCTATTAAATTTTCCTCTGGCAGTTCTTTATATTACTACATGTCAACAATTCTCTCACTGTGTTCTAATTCACTATGTCATGCTGCTGTATTAAAGCCAGAAGAAAACAAAAGTTTTTTTCAGTACATCCAGACTTGATGCACGTTTCCGCCCCGCAGAGAGTGAAAACCAGGGAATGTGTGATAACACGCTGGTGCGACAGTTGCTAGGCTATTGCCCTGACAACAGTGGTTACTATGAGATAATTTAGAATGGAGGTGGTTGCTATGATAGATGATGCACCTAGTGGCCCGACAGTAGTCACCTCTATGCTAGTAACCCTGATCTGAGGTCACAGCTGTAAATGAACTTACTACACTGGAGAGCCGCACATGACAAGATCTCTCTTCTTCTTAAACTGATTGAGAGATCCTCACCTGGGGTGATGGCCACTACGTTGCCGTTGATGACGGGCCTCTCCTCCTCTTCCTCTTCAGGCGGCTCGATGCCAGCCTTCTCCATGTTGCTGACGGACTTGTTACGTCTGCGTTTGCCCTGTGATCTGGGTGTAGCGCCTGGCAACAGCTGCTCAGCTACATTCAGCAGCAGTGGGCTGGGCTCTGCCGGGGGCTTCGGGGTGCCGTAATAGTTATCTGGAACCAATCAGACATTTGATGCATAATTGACTTTTAATAGTTTATAATGTAAGCTCTGCCACCATGAAGTTACAACTCTGCAGATGGAGAAAGATGCAGTATCAGCCTCTCAGGCAATAAGCAAGGCACCTTTCTCCAGTGGGTGTTTAGTTACTTTGGGGACAAAATTGCTTCCAGAAGTGAGCTACATATGCAAACACAACTTTTAGGAACTTCCGGCAACATGACATGAAAGTGATTCAAGAATAAAGAAAACAATGTTTATTAATTATTTAAAAAAATATGTATTTTTGGTGTAGTATTAGGTTTGGTGTGCAGTAATTAAGAGTGTAGATTTGGTTTTAATAGCAGTTATGTTCGAAACATAAAAAAAAGACATTTTAAAATGAAAAAAATATATTATATATACATTATATATCTTAATGAGTAAGCAACTGAGTCATTCATTCATTTGATTCATTCAAATGGCTGATTCACACACACATTATATATCTTACTGAGTAAGCAACTGAGTCATTCATTCATTTGATTCATTCAAATGGCTGATTCACACACACATTATATATCTTACGTTGGTAATATTTTGTCATGTTTTTGAAAGAGAAGGCTTATCTAAAATACAGTAAACAGTGTGATAACAGTTAATAACAATTGTCTATTTTAATAACTGTGGTCCTCAAGAAACATTTCTTCTATTATCAAATTCGAAAACGATTGTGTTGCTTAATATTTTTGTGGAAATCGTGATACATTTTTCCCCCCAGGATTTCGAAATGATGAATAGAAAGTTCAAAAGAACACCAATTATCAATTTTGAAACATAAATCTATCACTTTTGATCAATTATATGTATCCTACTGAATAAAAAAAGAATAACCTCAATTACCCTTTTTATCTCCCAGTTCCAACTTTTTTTTTAATCCCATGGCGGAAACAAGCTTCCATAGTCTTATGTTCACTAAGGCTGCATTTATTTATTCAAACATACAGTAAAAACAGAAATATTGTGAAATATTATTACAATTCAAAATAAGCATTTTTAATTTTAATATATTTTATAAATATTTTATAAAATGTAATTTATTCCTGAGATGGCAAAGCTGAATTTTCAGCAATCACTATTCCAGTCTTAAGTGTCACATGATCCTTCAGAAATGTATCAGATTCTAATATGCTGATTTGCTGTTTAAAGAAACATTTGTTATTATCAATGTTGAAAACAGCTGTGTTGCTTAATATTTTTATGGAAATCGTGATACATTTTTTCCCCCCAGGATTTCGAAATGATGAATAGAAAGTTCAAAAGAACACCAATTATCAATTTTGAAACATAAATCTATCACTTTTGATCAATTATATGTATCCTACTGAATAAAAAAAGAATAACCTCAATTACCCCCAAACTTTTTAACAGTAGTGAGTATGGGAGTATAATACATATACATACAGCTAATTTTTAAAAAGTCAACAATATTTTAACATGTTTATAGCAATTTAATAATAATAAAAAAGATTTTACATTTTAAATTGAATGTAAAAACACAGTTTAGGATAAAAAAATGGTTAAGTGTCGTTGAGCGGTGCAAACACTTGCTAAGCTAAGTATTGCACGCACAGGACCCATAGTAAGTGTTAACCATTTTTAATAATTCATTTTAATTAATTGTAATTTCATAGGGACATGTCCCTAAACCATCAACACCCTAATCTACACATATAGTAGTAATTATAATTAGCTTTATATAAAAATATGAAAAATAACCTAGATGACTAGATGATGACTACAAGACTAGTCAGATGACTAGGTAAACGTGATGTGTTCATAATATCTTGCTACTCTGAGTGTGGTATTCGTATTGCTCAGTCAGTGAAAATATTGTCTTTGCAAACAAAACAAAACAACTCCATTCAACTTTTAAAAAAAAAGTCCATTCAGCCAGGACTCTGACACCAGTACAACACCACACACAAACTGTTGCTCAAATGACCGAGTGCTGTTCTATGTTTACAGACTCAATGAAAGTGCCATGGCTCCCCTGGGATGAACAGGCTCTAGAGGAGAGCAGGGCATCTGGTTGAGTATGCCTTCAATTCTCCCTGGGTCACTACCTGACATGATGCTGCAGCGTGCAACAGCTGTAACTCATAAATAAGAATGGATATCTATCTATCTATCTATCTATCTATCTATCTATCTATCGTTTGTTTGTACATGTACAACTGCACTGTATCTGATTAATTTTCTACACAGCTGTGATACTTTCATGTATATTGTGACCTTTCTCTATGGGGAGATAATGGGGCAAAAACATAATATGTGGTTGTGCAACCTGGCCAATTTACCTTCATAAGTTCCACTTTCCAGCAAAGCTCCACTTCTCTCCAATTCCACAAACCGCTCAACGGTCACAAAGTTGTAGTCTACTCCCGGAACCTCTCCTTCTTTAGGCTGTCTGGTTGTACCTACAGAGAAAAGAGAAAGGCAGGAGTTCAGGTCAGCGAGTCCTATAAGAGTTTGTGCCGTGTGCTTAATCAGCAGCTAGAAAGTTCATCCAACAACAAAAAAAGGTTTTTATAGCAAAGCTCAACATGAGCCAAACAGAACAGGTTTCCGGCTAACAGGTTTACTTCATCATTCATTCATGCCACATGAGCTGTCTGACAGTCTGTCAGACAGAAAAAAAGAATAAGGGAGGAAGAAAAACAAAATGTCAGGGTTTTGAGGCTTTAAGGTGAAAATAATAACGCAATCTCGTTCATACAAAATGAAACATACAAGCCTGGAGTAATGGTGTTTTCCAAAAACACAAAACAAAAACTGTCTACTCGAATCTTCCGTGTCACATCATCCTTCAGAAATCATTCTAATCACTCTAATAATCATTCTAAAAGAAAGAAGAAATACTTTTATTCAGCAAAGACACAGTGACAATAAAGACATATATAATGAGATTTCTATTTCAAGTAAATGTGGTTCATTGAACCCAATGTTCATGAACAATTCTGAAAAAAAATATCACAATGTATCTGTTTCAAAATTATTAAGCAGCTTATAATAAATTAAAGTTTTTCTATAATAAATTACATTTTAAAGCATATTAAACGTACTGTTTTATACATGATTTAAAAAAAAAATGGTATTTGACTGCTAGTGTATGATAAGAATTCACGTCCAAGCCAAGTCAAGTCTAATAACACTTTCACAGCAAAACATTCTCTTATGGCATTTGTCATGTAGCACCACTATAACACTAGTTGGCATACATTTTACCCTTGTTATGAGACTAGGATGCTAAAAACTGGACCAGGGGTGCCCAACTTCCTGTCTGGAAGTCTCTAGCACTCCAAATTACCTTTATTACCCGGTTCAGGTGTATTTATTCAGGGTTGGAGGTAAACTTTGCAGGATGTTGGTCCGCCAGGAGAATAATTGGGCATCCCTAAATAGCCTAAGGTGGTATGCTGTGTCTTAGCTAGCCACCAAGCTAGTCAGTTTTGCTACTATAATTTTACAGGGCTTTTAAGCTCTTGTTAGTTGCTCAGGGGTGCATTTCCCTAAAGCACTGTTAGCAAACTATGGTCGCAAGTTCCACTGAACTCTGTTGGTAACGATGGAACTTGAGACCATAGCTGCTTTTGGGAGCGCACCCCAGGCTAGAATAACAGCTGGCCGACCAGATGAACAGCAGCTTGGTCAGGTTGGGAGACCAGCTAAACAAGCCTAAAACAGTTAGAAAAGTGTGTGGTGGTAAAATGCTTAACATCTATTTTTACTACCTTAAATGCTAACAATTTCCAAGCTATTTAAAAAGAAATCAACGCACACCACCCCTCACTGAGAGTACAATGAGAACAGTTAAAGTGTATGTACATTAAGCAATGTGTTAAAATGACAAACTGAAGTGTTAATGTATTCCTGCATCCTGCATGTAGCAGAGATGTAATTAGCCAGCAAGGAGTTTGTGCTAATTGCTGCTAGCTGAGAAAACACTGGGGTATTTCTAAACTCTGCATGTTAAGGGAGCTCACTGCGGGAGTGCCAACAGTAAACACCTGAAAGACTCCAGGGTCAAAGACATGACGCTCATTATTTTCAGTATCTATTAATTTATTCAAAAACAAATAAAAAATGTCATTTAAACATAGAATGGTTCGAACACCTCTTCTCTGATAAGAATGTTTTCATTTCTTTTTGAAGGGCAAGAAGTTAAAAAAATGTCAGGGTGGTAAAACTGTCCTGATATCATAATAAAGAAAAAAGCCTGATGATAAGAAAATCTTATTAAAAAGTTCTGGATATCTTTTATTAAAAGGTCACCAAGTGTCTTAAAAATATCAGATAAATTAACCTTTTTATGACAAGCCAAGGTTAGTTAAGGCTGTAAAATGTCATGTGATGTGACATAAGAAGTGAATCATATTTATTATTTTAATTAATTATTAATTCATAAATGTACCATTTCTCACCACACACAGCATCATTAGACACGACTGCATTGCATTTATTAATTTTAAACTTCTTGAAAATGAAACCATATGAAACCAACCAGAATACTATAGTAATTCTAAGAACTTAAACTTGAATTTTAAAAGATTTTTGGGGACTTTCTTCTTTATCATTGACTCGCCAACACTTTAACAACTCTAAAAACCTTTACTCACCGGTTCCCATAAACCCAAGTACCACACATACAGGTGCATCGCAATAAATTAGAATGTCGTGGAAAAGTTCATCTATGGGGTATTGTCAAGAGGAAAATGAGAAACAAGAGACCAAAAAATGCAGATGAGCTGAAGGCCACTGTCAAAGAAACCTGGGCTTCCATACCACCTCAGCAGTGCCACAAACTGATCACCTCCATGCCACGCCGAATTGAGGCAGTAATTAAAGCAGAAGGAGCCCCTACCAAGTATTGAGTACATGTACAGTAAATTAACATACTTTCCAGAAGGCCAACAATTCACTACAAATTTTTTTTTTATTGGTCTTATGAAGTATTCTAATTTGTTGAGATAGTGAATTGGTGGGTTTTTGTTAAATGTGAGCCAAAATCATCACAATTAAAAGAACCAAAGACTTAAACTACTTCAGTCTGTGTGCATTGAATTTATTTAATACATGAGTTTCACAATTTGAGTTGAATTACTGAAATAAATGAACTTTTCCACAACATTCTAATTTATTGAGATGCACCTGTATAGGCCTAATATTAGAAGCAAACAACATAGAAAATTCCTGTACCCAGTTTTTGTCCAAATACTGGCCGACGTCAAGCGGTGACACTCTCATCCATTACCTGACCTACCAAATACCAGTTCACAGCAATCAAAATACAACTACAAGCAGTTTAAAAACCACATCGGACAGCATAGATTTGCACTATGGGAGCCCAAAAGGAGCCCTGCACAGTCATTAAGCTGTCACTAGTGTTTGAAACTCACATCATCTCTCATCGTCTATCAATCAATAGCTACACAATGACAACAAGCCCCAGAGCCGGGTGTCTTTCCACCGTGATAGCCTATGATGGGCATGCTAATGACAGGTCACAGGAAATAGGGGCAAATGGAACGTCTCCACTCTCACAACCCATGTCTTCTCGGGGCGAGCTTTGACTGAAGACTGCGCAAAGACTGCCTCATCACGACAACTAGAATATCTCACAATACCGCCGGCTACCCAAGCGTGTAATAACATAATGAAAAGAAAATGAATCCACTACGACCATTAAATCGCTTGCCAACATCGTCTTAAAGCTCAATTTGTTGATAAATCATACTTTAAATAAGAAAAGCAAAATGCTGGAAGATGGATCGATCTCAACGCCAGTGATTTCTTCTCAGGAGAGGCAGCTACCTTGGCAGAAAGGCTTTGTTGACGAGATGCGCATCAATCTGTTTATCTTGAGCTGATACAAACTGTAGCTGGATGCTCACAGAAAACATTTCTCACTGGCTTTCTAAAGAATAGCAGACATCGTCAGTGACTGTTGGCTGTGACTGTCATGTAGCAAAGACGCTTTTCATCAATACATGGTCAATTTTAAATGGGAAAGACTGTAAAGTTACAACATTTCGCAGCAGAGGCTTACGTGGCTATGCTAACTAACTAACTAAAATACAGGAATAACTAAACACACACACAAAAAATCACTCTTGGTGGCCTTATAAATGTTTACAAACATTACATTAAATATGTATTTCATCAGACACAAGCTTTTTAAGGTTGCTGAGAGTAAAGAAAGGTTGTGTGTAAAGTCCTTATATGGAGATAATTTTGGTGTGTTTATACAAATGACTAACCTCGGGCAAAGTTGGTTAATTAAAAAAAGCCAAATTCATTAACATTACCACAAGATTAAGAACAAATATGTGTGTGTGAATTAGTCAATTATTAGTGAACATGACCCAATGACTCTATGGAACATACAAGTCAGTTTTAAGGTTAAAGGTAAATATTATTACCTGAATATATTATATAATTTTTTTTCTGAGTGTCTATGCTAATTTCAAAGTGGACCTTTGAAGCTGGACAGCTATAATTAGCCATGCTATCCAGTGGGTGCTTTTCACGATGACAGTGCGTTCTCATGGGAGCACAGGTGAATTGCTTCCAGTTTTGAATGTAACTAATTTTCCTCGTAATACTGAAGTCTGGGTCATCTCATATTTGTGAACTCCTGTGCTACTAATGCTTTTCTAGCTGTCTAAATTCCATCACGCTAATAGTCCAGGTTGATGTTTTACAGCTCTTTCACTTGGCTGACTTCAAGACTTCAACACACCTGTAAACACAAGTGCTACTGTATGGCACTCAGAAGCGTTAAAGATGAAAGGGAGGTAATGCAGCCAGAAAGCTGAAAGCACAGTCAATATGCTATTAACACTGAGCCATACAACTCATTATGTCTAGATACACACAAGATAGGTCTCTCTAGCATCTTGTGTAGATTTTTTTTTATGCATATTGTCCATTAGTCCTTTGTTCCAAAGAGTTCAATGCATTAGGCAATGTTAATTTGTCATGGACTTTAACAAGTTAGTGCAGATAATAGACATATATCACGGGATAATACTTAGGAAAAACAATGTAAAATACGATCCTTTTATTAAGTTTGAGCTTCCCTCTAGAGTGTTTTCATAATCAAGCTTTTAACCAATTTACATCTAATTCAGCTTAAGTCAGAAAGTGCTTTCCAGTTTACCAACCTCTAGAGGAAGAGAAAAAAGTGATTCTTTCCACATGAGCAATCATGGGCTGCAGCGATTTGCAAAAAAGGCACACAGCTAGACGGCTAGTTATTTGTCCTCAGTATTGTCCACTCGGAAGTGGCATCATCTTCATGTGTACAAAATGTACTTCAATATCTCACGCAGAGAAGTGGGGGGGGGGGGAATACTATCTGGAAATAGTGCCTTTGCACATTTGCTGAAGCAAGGTAGAAAACGAAGAGAGGCGTGAAGGATTTGGGCTTGGCGTTTCTTTGAAAACATGGCACGTGGGCTATGTTCTGGAATGGGTTCACAGTCTCATAAGACATGCAACAAGAACAGTATGTGCTTCATATAGGCTAGGAGGTCTCAATTTCCACTGCATGGACATGATAGCTCATTCCTTGGGTTATTATATTATATTCTCCATAAACAACTACTTTTTGACGTGTAATAAAATTGGCCAATTTGTAACAATTTCTTGAAAGAAACATGTCTTGTCCTTGAAACATGATTATTTCTTTTGAAATTCAACAATAAAAATGTAAATATCACAATATCAAATTAATATTTTTTTCAACAATTTCTCGACGTAAATTTCAAGATAAAACATCTTAAAACAATAAATATGCTTTAAAAAGTCATAGACCTGAGAAAACATCTCTAGGTTACATATGTAACCATGGTTCCCCGAGGGAACGAGACGCTGCGTCGAGATTCGCTTTGGGAACGCCCCTGCGTGACCACGTTCTGAAGCACGTGTAAAATCAGTCCAATGGAGCAGCGAGACATCACGAACGGGGTGACGTGAGCGCCAGGAAGTATAAAAGCGCATCCGGCAGAGCGCAAGTTAGCTTCGATGAAGTAGCGCCTGGAGGGATGCAGGGAGTATGGCAAAGAGACGCAGCGTCTCGTTCCCTC
>NW_015558595.1:145877-148166 GCF_001515605.1 Sinocyclocheilus anshuiensis | reverse complement strand
AACTTGTGCTCTGCCGGATGCGCTTTTATACTTCCTGGCGCTCATGTCACCCCGCTCGTGACGTCTCTCTGCTCCATTGGACTGATTTTACACGTGCTTCAGAATGCGGTCATGCAGGGGCTTTCCCAAAGCGAATCTCGACGCAGCTCGATTTCCTGAAGGGGAATCAAGAACACTGAGCATTCACTAAAAGAAAAAAGTAAATAATTTACAATAGAATTGGGGATATAATCGACCCCTGCAGCACACCGCTGATTGTTTTTCAATGAAATTAGGAAATAAGATTAACAATGTGTTTGAACTTAGAAAAATTCAATGACATGAGAGTTTCATAGTCACAGTGACTGATGGAATTTAAAGGATAAGTAAAGGATAATATTTATTTATAAAGGATAGTTTTGTATTACTGCACCTATCTCAACAAAGTTGGCCTTCACTTTCCATAGACAGACATATTCACCATTTTAATTGACATAGTAGAAAGCACATGAAATTACAAGAAATGGGACTTGAACTTGCAATGTCTGCACAAGCTCCACAACACAATGTGACGGAGCATGTGAGCCAACCACTAGGCCATTGCTTTCGTTTCAGAAGATAATTTAACAACATGAAAATGTAACTAGGTTGAAATCAGTGGGGGGCCACAAACAGAATGCTTAATGCAGAAGAACATGTGCAGAAATTCATACTGTATGAGCATGTGCTGTGTTTGCATTTGAGGAAAGATGTGAGGTGCTTAGCTGGAAATCCATCACTTCTGGATTTTTTTCTCTGTTGTCTTGTGCATGTGATTATCTTGCTTGGATCCAAGACGATTACTGTTACTGTGTTAGTAGGCACCGAGCCATGCAAGAAGCCTGTATAGTCATTGTGCTTGTTCTTCAGGAGAGCTGGTATACCACGGGGTTTGTGCAGCTTTCTGTGGCATGCTTCTGTGCTTTGGCTGGGTGCTATGAATCATCTTGGCAACCAAACCAAGATCAGGATGGAGCACTAACCAAACCCAAAGGATGCCTCCGGACACTTCCTAATTCCTGCAATATGGACCCCATCTCATTTCCTTGAACTTGATTCCTAAGTGTCTCTGTCTGGTCTTGCTGGGAGATAGCAGATTACGTCTCTTGATCTAAGGACTAGCCACTGCGATGTGACAGACTCTAAAGAAAGACTTCAGGCAACTCCTGTCCTGCCCCTCAAAGTCATGGCACATACAGTCACCATCCAAAAACATTAAGGAAAATCAGCCTTACAGCTTCCAAGGGTCCAAATCCTGTCCTGCCCATGTATGAAAGTGCCACTGCAAGTAATCCCTTGCAGAGAATGTGGCTTGTGATGAGAAAAGACGGTGACCTACTTCTTCTGCCTCCTGTATATGAGACCAATATGACAACATTGCACTGTGATTCATCAGGGGAAATTACAGCTTGTTATTAATGCCTTGCAAAAGGAACTGGCAATTGCAATCCACAACCACCAACCCATTTACTGTGGAAAGGCGGTACTAATCTGGCAAGATTATAAGATAGGGACTGTAATAACGCTTTCTGATTGGACTTTCTGGATGTACTGGAAGAAGTGAGGAGCAAGCAATAGCAATGATAGGTGAAGCAATGAAATAGAAGGAAGCTGAGGAGGAGGCATGGAAGAAAGAGTCATCATAGGTGTGTTCCCAATGCAAAGATTTATCTAGATGACTAATAAATAAAACAATCAATCACTCAATCAATCAGTATAGTATCAGTTAGTATTTTTTGTCTTGTTTTCCTTGAGAAGCTAAAAACATAACTTCAGAGACTATACTTTTTTTGCATCATATTGACAAATTGCTTTAAGCATAAACTTTGAATTTTGTCTGCTTTATAAAACAAGAAAAAAATACTAATGTGGAATAAAAAAAATAAATACATAAATTCTCTGATAAATAAATCTTAATATCTTTTGCAATTTGCTCCTCAAATATTAAAAATTCATAAAATTATGAATACAGTATGACAGGACTGTAACTGGGATGTAGCCTGTTCACAAAGAGGGTAAAATAAGCTTTTCACTAGGGCTGCACGATAAATCGCATGCGATATAGTGAACAGCGGCTCTGTGTAGTTAATGCTGCTCAATGTGAAAGCACACACGTGATGGAGATTTATTGCTGATTACAGAGCCGGCTTTTCTGACAAGATGTGCGTTAAATATCGCATGCGATTTATCGTGCAGCCCTAGTGAAAAGCTTATTTTACCCTCTTTGTGAACAGGCTACATCCCAGTTACAGTCCTGTCATACTGTATACA
>NW_015558595.1:145222-145574 GCF_001515605.1 Sinocyclocheilus anshuiensis | reverse complement strand
ATGCTGCTGTGAGCATGTAAGAAATATTGCTGCTGCAAATATAACATACATGAAATAACCCCCATATATAGGGCTGCACGATAAATCGCATGCGATATTTAACGCACATCTTGTCAGAAAAGCCGGCTCTGTAATCAGCAATAAATCTCCATCACGTGTGTGCTTTCACATTGAGCAGCATTAACTACACAGAGCCGCTGTTCACTATATCGCATGCGATTTATCGTGCAGCCCTACTTTTCACGAATCATTCAACGAACAGGACGGAATTGCATAAAAAATTGCATAAAAAATAGCATTAAAAAAACATTATATATATATATATATATATATACAGTGGGTACGGAAAGTA
>NW_015558595.1:132155-145211 GCF_001515605.1 Sinocyclocheilus anshuiensis | reverse complement strand
GTGAAAAATGTGAAAAATTGAAGGGGGTCTGAATACTTTCCGTACCCACTGTATATATATATATATATATTTTATTTTTTTCCACGTCATGTTCGGGACCCTTCTTCGATAATCAAAGAAGCAGTACAACCATTTTCAACTAATAATAAAAAGAAATGTTTTTGGGCACCAAATCAACATATTAGAATGATTTTGAAGAGGATATATATAAATTATTAGTTTAGCAACATGTTAAGGTCACATTGGGACAAATATCCTGTGCGCCCCAAGTAAGAGTTGTGATTTGTGCACCATGCAGTGTTGCTGCCTATAAATAGCGATCTAAACCCGTCACTTATAAGGTTCCATATTATTTAAGATGCTACCTTAGAGTGTAGCTGTCTGTGTATTAAGTAGACAGCAAAGGCGGTCACTATATTTTGGAACAGAGCTTGGGAGACCTGTCATTCATAGCGATACTGATCTCATTCCAATCTGCTGAGGCAATGTTTTCAGAGTACTACCGCTCTGCATGTCCCATTTCAATTCATAATCCATCTGTTATCACTGCAAGAGGCCATGTCAGCGAGGTCCATTGTGCCCTACCTAATCTGACCATTAGTCAATTAGAAAGCAGAAAAGTCCTTCTAATGCTGTGTATGAGGCTGGATTACCCCCGGATACAGCTATAAATACAAACAGGGTATATGGGACTTTTGAGATGCACAGTTAAAAACTTGCTTTCAATGCACGTAGCCCGCATTACACCCAAGCAGAGAGGTATAGATATAATTTAAAGATTCACTATCATGAGCCTGAGAAAAACTCAATTGATGAGCATTCAGTCAAAGGAAAAAGGAAATAATTTATAATAGTATTGGGCCTAATATTTACCCCTGAGGCACAACGGTGGTTTTGTTCTAAACGAAGCTAGGAAAGACAAACAAGATTAACAATGTGTTTGAGCTCTTTCAACTGGTAAAAAGCCACAAATCAGAAAAGTTCAAGGATGTGAGAGCACTGTGCTTCACAGGGATTGATAGTGGACATGCAAGATTGATTTCAGAGCCAGCAAATCGCCCTGCTAGCCTGTTGAAATGGTAACAGCCCTGCCTTCCCAAGAAATCTATTATTAGCTACACCTCCAAGAGGTGTATTGACATACTGGTATTATTAATGCCAGAGAGGAAGGGAAGAAGTGAAGGGAGGAAGAGAAAACATTACTGCAATATGTCACTGTCTATTTGTTAACTCTGTGCGTTAAAAACCACAGTTGAGAATCTGCCATAACAGATGCATTGATATTAATAATTCATATAGATTTGTGGCTTTTTCAGACACCCTCTACTACGACTGATAGCCTGAGGCTACTTTCGAAATGGGCGATGCAATCCCCTCAGTGGGTTTTTCGGCGAATCTCAAAAGATGCTTACGAAGCAAACACAATTGAGACATGAGGGAATGATGGTGTCTCTTGGCCCTCTTATTTAGTCATCATACGCCTACAAACTGTCCTATCAAACAAATACAACCCTCACTCAGTTGAACCGGAACCCACTATAAAAAATCATTTTTGTGAATTATAGCTACTTAAATATTTACTACGAAAATCCCAGCTGGTTGTGGAACTGAACCAGCAAACTTTGTGCTAGCAGCCTTGATTCAAATATGCTATCACTAACTTACACACCCACACCAATTTCAAAACACAAGGCAGAATATAATGAAACCTACACAAAGATATTCTGCAGCTCTTATGCTATTTGTATATACAGTACTTAATCTTGACTGACAGAATATACATCACAAACCTTATAGAAACAAAAACACACACACAAGCACAAAAACAAAGAAGATCTGCGTAAACAATCAGAGAAGCAACATTTAACACTTTGTACCTAGGCAAAAGACTACATCTAAAAACAAGCTGTATGTACCCCTATGTAGGTGCATAATGTTTTATGTCCTTATAAAACAACCCTGTAGCTTCTTTGACACGCACAGCTTTTTTTCCAAGCTTTCTGGTGATGGGTGGGGTGTGTTCTTTCCAATCGCATGTTTGATCTCTCATGCTTCATATCTCTCCCTTTCTTGTTTACCTTTTTGGATGTTGACAAAAAAGCTTTGCTTTCCTCCCACTTCAGAGGCATCCAAGCATCTGAGCTCACAGCTTAGTGGAGGAAAAAAAGGAAGAGCTTGGAAAAAATATGCAATATGAAGCGCTTTGACAGCGAACACAGTTCTGATCTTATCTGAGATGTAACCTCTCAATCTGTCTGACCCCCTTCCTTTAATCTCATGCCATCCGAGAGAGGGTGAGAAGGTGCAGTGGGCGTCCCAGGATGTTTCTGCCTGCTCATGTGTAGATGTGGAAAACAGCAGTCCTCCAACAGGAAGCATTAGACATACAGTAGATGGGTCGTTCTACAAAACGAGTATCTTTATACAGTATGAGTAAAAATGATTTTAAGCAACGAATTGCTAGCAAATTTACTATATGTTAATCTAGACATTTAAAAAAAAAAATTAAACATTGACACTACTGTTCAAAGTTTGAGGCCTGTAATATTTTTTTTTAATGTTTTTGTTTAATGTATTAGATATGAAACAGTAAAAACAATAATATTGTGATTGTATTTTAAAATGTTCTATTTTAATATATTTTAAAATGTAATTTATTCCTGTGATGGCAAAATGGAATTTTCAGCAGCCATTACTCAAGTCTTCAGTGCCACTAGGTCCTTCGAAAAACATTTTAACATGCTGAATTATTGAGCAAGTAACATTAAAATAAATAAAGATCCATGTATTGCATCAACCTTGTTACCATATTTTTAAACTACTCCATATACTAAAAAGTATGACAACATCCATTTGTCATCATTCAAGAAGTGAACTCTTTAAGGGTAATTTAACATCTCAGAAATGGATGATCTTAAAATGTCAATCCCGTTACCATGAGTATGTAAACAAATGATAATTGAAAAGTGGATATAAGTATAAATATCATCAATACATTTTTGTTTCTAAGAACTATCTTGTACTAAGATAATGTGAAATTAAAATGCAAAACTGTAAACCACTACCTTTCTGAAGGTTAGTCATATCCCAACATATATTATGTATTAATTTAAGCTGGAGATGGCACAAGCAATTTCTTAAAAACCTAACATATTATTTATCCAAAGAATGCTGAAAGTCACAAATTTCCTTTAAAATCCACCTTATCAAACTGGAAATGGCATTGTTT
Organism: Sinocyclocheilus anshuiensis; assembly: GCF_001515605.1. NCBI lineage: Eukaryota > Metazoa > Chordata > Actinopteri > Cypriniformes > Cyprinidae > Sinocyclocheilus > Sinocyclocheilus anshuiensis. Next base: position 141,982 of record NW_015558595.1, on the reverse strand, counting down.
CCATAATATGAGATGACGACATGACTCAGAGCGAGAGGCCAATAGAGAAAGGGATGAAAGACAGAGCGAACACAGAGAGGGCTTGTGGGAGGGATGAAGTCAGCATGTGCCACAGCCTCTGGGCATCAGAATGTGTTGAATGACTGTTGGCCTGATCCAAGATCAGATGCTTTGCTGTCAATATAATCCTCTGTAAATATTACTGTGGCAAGACTGAGAGAGAGAGATCCATGTGAGTCAATCTAAGTATCCATAGAAGCTAATAATGCACAAAGCCTGGTCAGAGATATGAGAAAACAAATCATATGGTTTTAGAAGACTTGAAGCATGAGACACATGAGACATATTGGACACTTTTATTAATTTGGGGTGAACCATACCTTAAAGGGGTCATATGATGCGATTTCAATTTTTCCTTTCTCTTTGGAGTGTTACAAGCTCTTGGTGCATAAAGAAGATATGTAAAGTTGCAAAGACTAAAGTCTCAAATCCAAAGAGATATTCTTTATAAAAGTTCAGAGTCAGCCACACCTAACTAAAACGGCTCGTTCTAACATTATCTCACTATGTGGGAAGATTTGCATAACGCCGCCCAAATGTTCACGCAAAGAAAGAAGGCGTATCTTTTAGTCTCACTGTAGTTTTGTTGACGCTGCAGCCATGTCGTGAAGACGCTGTGTGCTTCGTTGTGAAAGCGAAACTACTTTGTTTGGTCTTCCAAAAGAGGACGATATCCGCTTCGTCATGCCTAGAGCTGATCTGTGCTGGTCGCTGAGGGAATACATCAACTTTCACCGTGGACGAAGCGGAATCTAGACCGGGGTCCGTCACGTGGTTGCCGCTCATTCGTCGGATCCGAAACACATTTCATTACACCAAATACACAAAATAATGTTATTTTTAGCAGCATCATATGACCCCTTTAAAAACAGTCTCAAAGGGGTCAGTTACAGCATTGGTTTTCATTCAAAACAGCAAAAACAGTGGTCCTCAACTAGGGGCCCTCAACAAACTACCAAGAGGGCATCGAAATGGTTTTAAAATAATTTAAAACAAGACAAGACAAGCAAAAAAATAAACTAAAACAACTAAAACACAATATATTTCTTATTTTAATTCACCCCCTCACCAAGAGCCAGGATTCCGACAGTCTAGAAAAACCCAGATATATGAGGTAGCCTAATTAAAAAAGTGCAATTTTAAGACCTAGAAAAGTCATATAAATTAAGAAAACTCCATGGGCATTTTATATAAATATATTTTATGAACATACATTTTTTAATTTATGCCAAGCTCAAAAATATTTTATCAGGTAAAAATTGTAAAAACTAATTTTTTTTTTATTCTTATCCTTAATCTTTATCCAAAAAAACATAAACAACTGGACCTTCGACTATTGTTATTGACAATGGGGGCCTTGGAGTCAAAAAGGTTAAGAACGGCTGATATAAACGATTTAAACCCATGACAGAAAGGTCAAATATTAAGGAAATTACATCCCCAAATGAATGAAATAATCAAACACTTGACCTCTTTCACTCCAGAGGTGACGCTACACAGGGTTCTCTTGTGTATTTGCATCACTGAGCTTTACGAGCACAACCGTGTCTGAGCGTCTGAGGGAATTATTAGTATGTACGGGCTTGAATGTCTTTTTTTGACCCACGGGAGCTTCGCCGATGCTAGGAGAAGGCACATATTAAAATCAGAGGGAAGGTGCGAGCATGCAGCGAGTGTTTGTATGCTATAATAAACAAAGACTTCATTGTCTCTTCTATTTATACGTTGTCATTTTCTCTCTCTAATAGAGTCACCAATTAGAGCTAAAGGCCGCCAGCCCTGCAGTCATATCCTCTCGTGAGAGGATGGGAGGAGAAGAGATGAGAGGCTAGTAGTAGAAGATCTGAGAACAAAAAAGAACAAGCAAAATTTCATCTACGCTCGGTATTCCTATAACGTGACAAGCCAGCGGACACCTGACGTCTCTGTGGCTGCATGCTACATACTAGAGGGTGAACACGCTAAAAATGCCACCAAAAAAGAACGAGGAAATCGAAGACAAAGAAATCGCTTGATTTTCTGTCGGAGGATCACAGATAGACAGGGGTGTTATAATTTGAGAGGGGCTTTAAATATGAGACAGCAAAATGCACGGACAAAACTCAAAAGTATGTGTATTTCGATTTGTGGGGCGATATTGTGGAATAGATTAAACGGATATATCAAAGTAAGTGTTAATATGTTGCAATTTAAAAGTAGGTATAAAAGATTTATTTTTGATAAATACAGAAGTGGGGGGTGAGAGTGAGAATTTCAACATTGTTGTTAATGCTGCTTGATTTTGTTTCTGTTTGTCTTCTTTATCTTAATAGATAGATAAAGTAGGACGTAATTTGGACTAGTATTTTTGTATTATTCAAAATGGTATGTCTGATTTATTATGGCTGATTGTGATTTGGTATTGGTAATTACTGAGGGTAGGATTTAATAAGCCTAGGGCTTCTACCTACCCTTTTTTTATTTCGAACAGGTTGAATATATGAAAAAATAAAAATAATAATTTATATTTGTTGATTTTTTTTTTTTGTTGTTTATTGGTATTTATTTGTATATTTATTATGTGTTTTTTTCCTTTTGTATTTTTAATAGTTAGAAATAAAAATAAATAAAAAAAATAAAAATAAAAAAAAAGAGGCGGGGGGATGGGGGATCGAGAGATGAAATGAGAGAGTAAGAAGAAATAACATCACTGAACACCACCGCAATCTAAGTTTCAAACCCTTTCAGAGAAAAAAAGCTTTTCAGCATCTTCAATTATACATACCTCAACATATGGAGACAACAAATGGTGGGGGATGATTATGCAAATAAGAGCCAATTATCCATATAGGCCCCCTGTTGCACATATAATGAGGCCCTACATTTTGTTCTTCTTTGTGCTTTATAATCAAGCAAAAATATTTAAATGATCTATTTTAACTCTCATGTTCTGTTCAGATTTGACTTTACTGTAATGTTTGGCATCCCAGAGACCCCAGTGATGAAATTAAGGTCTTATTTTTCCTTCAAATTCTTGTCATGTGATTTCTGACTTCATCAAAAACCCAGCAGATATTACTGAATCTGTATGCCTCTGTTTTATCACAAAGCAGACATGCACTTATATACAGTAGCTATATACTAATAAGACAGGTACCAATTATAGCAATGCTGTTTCTGTCTGGGGTCAATTTGACCTCAGCAAAAACATAATAGAGTTTAATGCATCGACATAAACAACTGTGAAGAGCGTATCTGTACTGTGTGTACACCAGTCTGTGAAAACGACTTTACATTTAATTATGTTTTATATCTGGGGCCTATACCATGAAGCCGGATTAGCTGGCTAGCCAGGTAAGTTTCAGTTCAGTTTGCACTAATCCTGGGTTTTAGGTACCATGAAAGTGGCTTGGTTTTTAGTGGCCTATACATAATAATATAAATAATATAAAAATAATAATATAAATCATAAAATTATTATATAACATATAATAATTATATGATTTATATTACTATTAATCCATTACACACAAGCAATTTTAGTTTAACAATTATTATAAAGCATTTATTTTAAATCAATATTAATATATACAGATCATATGTAATATAAATAAGCTGTAGAATCAATAGATAATGCTTTAGAAATGACTACATGTGACATTACACATGTAGCCTATCTTATCAACTATACAAACCAGGGGTGCCCAAACTTGGTCCTGGAGGGCCGGTGTCCTGCAGAGTTTAGCTCCAACCCCAATTAAACACACCTGAACCAGCTAATCAAGCTCTTATAGGCAAACTAGAAACTTACCAGCAGGTGTGTTGAGGCAAGTTGGAGCCACTGAATTCACACATTCATGTGCACGTGCTCCACAAACTCAGGATCAAAGCCTGAGTTGACAAAGAAAGTTGATGATTAGCATCATGGTACCAGCAAAGCAGGATTGGAGTGGTTTGGTTTTGTCAACTTGAAACTAATCCTGTAACTCTGAATTTGTTCAACTACCATCATGGTACAGGACCCTGGTGTCTCTAAGAACCCAAACGTAAGTCATTGGAAGTACACTGTAAACACGATTTTTCGTAGTAAATAAAACAAAGATTATTAGAGTATGTTTTACAAGAAAATACTATTTCAGTCTTCCTACTTCAACATTTCTTGTTTAATTCAACGTGTTACTTGCTGTTTCTTTGAAACTTGTACATTTTGCTCATAACAATTTCTCACAGGATAATGAAAGGTCATGAAGTGTCAACCTGATAAGAGGTTGAGAGACATGTAGTCAAAATCATTTTGCTTTATGAGATTATTTAGGCCTAATTCTAATGCAGCATCTATCAATTCAAGCTCATTCAAGATGGTGGGTGGAGTTGAGAGAAATGTTGACTAAAAATTATGGCTGTCAAATAGATAAAATTTTTTAATCGTGATTAATCACACTCTTTTTGTGAAATTAAGCATACACCATTTATCCTGTTTTCTTTACATTAGCGCTGTTTTGGACTGATTGCTTGAATGCATTCGCTTACTGGTTCATTGCACTGAAAACTTTCCCAGAGTTTAGTGGCTTAAAATGATCTGATCGCAAACAGAGAAGCAAAATCGGGTTAAAGGGATAGAATAGAAATTTACGCCTACCAGAGGTTACAGGTGCTTGCGCAAAGCTCAGTGGGTTGCCCCGTCTGCAAAACAAAACCAGCCCAACTGCTAATCAAAACTAGCCCAATCTCTCTCTCTCGCTCTCTTTTTCTGTTGGGGGTTCCCTCTGTCGGAATTGCTCCCAGGGGTGGGGTAACCAGTGGACTAAAAAACAGCCTGCGGCAACAGTGTAAAAGTAGCCCAATTCTATGGGAAAACTGCAGACATGCTAGCACCAAACTTCACTGAAAACAAATATGAATTTAACATATTGTGCACTTCCCATGAGAAACACTATTTGTTCTATTTTCTTGTTGTGAGCAAAGTTATTTTATTCCATGAAGATTATAAAAATGTAGACAGCAAGACAGCAAGGCTGCTTACTAGGGTTTAGAACGGAGCCTGAGAGTTTCATTGAGACTCACACAGAATGTTATCTTCCATATTACAATTTCAAGATCAGTCATTAAACAATTCCAGTTGTTTCACAGGTACTTTCACAAGTAGGTTTCCAAGATTGTTCTGTTCAAAACATGAACTTATCCCCTCACTGCACAAACGACGATAAACAACAAAATCTTCCTCCAAAGTCTGAAACATCACAAAAAAATCTTCTGCATGAAGTTCGTACAAAAATCATAAATAATAAAAACTCTATGATGAATAATTCACATATTTGCCTCCTTCTGGTGCTCCACTTCTTGCTACGGGCAAAGACCGTACCAACTCAGCCGCTTACTGGGAGTGCTAGATAAAGATTTGGAGACGGTGTTTATATAAATACTAATGCAAGGTAAACGCAAGTGTGTAAAGTGGAAGGAATGGTGCCGTGAGCTGTCTTACTGAAGTGCCGTTGAATATTATACTTCATATTCTGTCAACATTGGCAACCTACATGCACAGGCTCACATTTAGAAGGGAGTGCAATGTCTCCACCAATCATGCGTCTTTTTTTAATGAACAAAGAAATTCTGTTTTCTGATCAATTAGGCATTGACTGCTACAGGATTTCTGAGAACTCACAAGTTGTAAGGGTTATGTTGAACTTACAATTCAAATTTAAAATACAGCCACCCACCAACACACAAAACATGTTTTCTAGTTTACTAATTAAGTGTTTAAAATACTGTATTTTATAAATAAGACATTCTTTATACTTTAATTACATATACATACATGCATACATGAATGCATACATATAGGCTATATATACATATATGAACAGAATATAAATGAAATTCTTTAACTATTTTGAACAACTTAATGTTCAAGGTTGGCTAAAACGTATCTGGTTACCTCTTTTTTAATCTTATTTGAAATTGAGGCACTGGGGAGGAATATGCCTCCCAATTAGGGCTGGGCGATATAGCTAAAAAATGTATCAATGATATATGTCAGTATTTAACCAAAATTCAGTTTTTTTTAAACACTTTTCAAATGTCAAAGTAGCAGTTTCAGAATAGATTATTGTATAGCTGGGATTCTGTTCAGTTTGTCTTGTCTTTTTGTACAACAGATTGAATGTCTTTTTTTTTTTTTTTTGATCTCTGGGATCCACTGCTGTGCCCAGTTTGAAAGGGCCTTTATATCTAAACATAATACACTAAATATAATTTTGTAAATTGCATAAACAATTATGAACAAAACAGCACCATGAATATTTATGCATTGCTTAATCCAAAGAGCCGAAGCTTGGTTTCGGTTTTCACCTAATCGCCTTTGTTCCTTGTCGTGTATTGAATGTATTTATCCTGCTGTCGGTGAGTGTTTAAGTCATAGTCAAGTCAAGTCTAGTCTGTTCAAGTCAAGTCAAGTCATGTCAAGTCTGTGTTAATTGTTTGGATTTTGGATCACTTTGTAAATAAAGCTGCACTTGGGTTCATCTTCAACTCGCCTTCAGTGGACTGATCGTTACAGTGGTCTAGACAAACAAAACATTAAAATGCAACGTCACTTACATCATCATCATCACCGCATCTCATGCTCCACTGATGATGCTCCCTGACGCACACCTAACATTGCAAATGTTTATTTTAAATTCAACTAATATTCATTCTTTATTTACAATCTCCTCATCACAGGCAGGCACAGCACTCATTTCAGCATGTGTTCGTGTTTGTGTGTGCTGTCTGCGTCACTCATAGCACGTGCCTATATCCTGCGTTATATCGAAAAAACGTTCTATCGTTATCGAAGTAGGTGTACCGTCGATAAATATCGATAACTTTTAATCGCCCAGGCCTACTCCCAATGTTCAAATGAAACCTACTACATGTTCATATTTGATTTATTTCATTTTGTATCACTCGTTTCTTTCTTCTCTCACCCTCCAGTCTTTTCTCTTTCAACTCATTTAGCAAGAAATGCTTGAATGTTGAAAGCGTAGACAGAACTGCTATTACTTTCTGTAATATTTTCAACAAGACACTGGTGCATTTGTAGGCATGACTACTGTCAAACCAGAAAACACTCATACAATCCCCAAAATATCATCACACTTTATATTATCTACAGTACTATATCAGCTATACTCACAGACACCAAACTCTCTCTAGAGTCAACCGCTACCCACCGCAGACTGCCAAATCCACATAAAAATTAATCGGATCCCACTCAAGGTGTGCGCCATGACCACTTCCACCAATGCAATTGAAGTTTTTTCTTCTTTTCTCCCTCTCTGTTTAATGGCGGACGGCCAGAGAGATAGAGTAAGTCTCAAGCTTTACAGTTCAACTAATCCAATTTCACCCACAGACAAATCATCTCTGACCATATACAGGTTTTAATAGGAATCTTTTAGGAGGTTCCATAAAAGACATTCACTGGTGCCGGATATCCAGTTACAGTGATTTTTTTCACATGGTGGAGGAAAGACTGTCACCTTCCCCTTAGCTAAACCCTGCATGGACAGCATATGGGAAAGGACAATGACATGTGGCAAAAAAGCATTTGAACATAATAGAATTTTCTGGAACACTGAGAAACAATAGCTTCAAAACCTAATGAGCTACCTTCCTAGATAGCGTATATTTGATTAGGAGATATGTGAGAACGAAGCTATTTTGGTGTTACTCATATCAAACCAGGTGTGGTGTATCTTCACAAACCAAGTTTGAAACATAAATGCGCAAATGAGATTTGACAGCTATGGCAGGCACCAAAAATTTCAGTGAATGATGGACACATTTTGCTCTATTTTTTACACAAAGCTATCATATATCTTTAGAAGATTTAGAATACAGTGGTGTACTTTATTATTAGCTTAGCAACATTCTAACGTAAAACTCTATTGCAATGAACTATAAGAGCTATGAGTCTTCTGTGCATTTCTTTGTGTGGTAAGTGTGGGTTGCTCTTAATAGAGTTACTCTAAATCAGTCACTTGATGTTCTATTTCGGTTAAGATGTCGTCTTAGAAAGTAGCTACACTCTTAAAAATAAAGGTGCTTCACGATGCCATAGAAGAACCTTTTTGTCTAAATGGTTCCATAAAGAACCTTTAATATCTGAAGAACCTTTCTGTTTCACAAAAGGTTCTTTGTGGCGAAATAAGGTTCTTCAGATTACAAAAAGGTAAGAAAGAGATGGTTCTTTAAAGAACCTTTGACTGAATGGTTCTTTGTGGAACCAAAAATGGTTCTTCTATGGCATCGCTTGAAGAACCTTTTGAAGCACCTTTATTTTTAAGAGTGTACCTATGTAGACAAGAAGACAATGTAACAGTCATTTGGAACAGAGCCAATATCATGATTTATTCTCAAAAGATTTGGAGTATCTTCAGCTGAAAATGCTGACTCTTTATAGACCTATAAAATCCTACAGCATATTAATCTCCCAAATATCTCCTATAACATCTCCGTATAGACTAAATTAAAGACAATACATTTAGCAGCACAAATTACTTTCCCATGTTTTTTTTATGAATGCAAATGTTTCTTCGTGTTGTTTTAGTTTGCCAACATCTTCTTACATATTGATACATAAAATATGTGTTACCATGCTACCATATGTATTTATATATGCATCAAATTCACTCTGACATGGCATAACATGAATCATGCTATTTTAAGAGTAATTTCTGTAGCACGTCTGCAGCAGTGTAACACACGCACAAGCTGTTTAAACACTCGAGGGAATTTCTGCAATGATTAACTCTTTTGCAATTATTAAGGGAAATCAATCACATGAATAATGTATCGGTTTCCATTACACTCGAGGAACGCTGTATGATGGATGAATGAATAGCTGGCTGGATGGACAGAATTATAAATTGATGGATGGATGGATGAAAGATGAATAAAAGGACATAAAAATGGATGGGTAGATAATTCATGAACAGACATACAAGATGATAGATGGATGGGTGGATGAAGGATGGACAAATGGATGGGCGGATGGATGGATGAACAGATAAGTGGACGGATAGATGGATGGATAGATGAACAAACAGATAGGTGGATGGATGGATGGATGGACGGACAGACGGATGAATGGGCAAACAGATGGATGGGCGAATGGATGGATGAATAGAATAAAGAATGAATAACAAGTGAATAGATGTAAAGATGGATGGATGGATGGATGGGTGGACAAATGGATGAGTGGATGAATGAATAATATGGATGAGTGGATGAATGGATAGATAGGATAGATGGACAATAATGGATGGATGGGTGGATGGACTGATTGGTTGACAGAGATATGGATTGATGGACAGATGGAAAGAAAGACTGATTGATGGATGGCTGGATGGATGTAGGAATAGATAGATAGATTGAAGAATTTATGGCCAGGTAGAGAAATTAATGGATAGGGGATGGAAGGATATACAGATGGATCAATAGGGACAATAAAGAATAAATGAAACCACCTGAGACCTTGTGATGATACAAAATATGATATTGTATTACAAATACAGTTTATGTTTCTATTTTCTCTTCATAGGCAAACACACACACACACACATTCATATATATATATATATATATATATGTGAGTGTGTGTGTGTGTGTGTGGTGTGTGTGAGAGTGTGTGTGTGTGGTGTGTGTGAGAGTGTGTGTGTGTGTGTAGTGTGTGTGAGAGTGTGTGTGTGTAGTGTGTGTGAGAGTGTGTGTGTGTATGTGTGTGTGAGAGTGTGTGTGTGGGGAGT
>NW_015558595.1:126143-132140 GCF_001515605.1 Sinocyclocheilus anshuiensis | reverse complement strand
CAAACACACACAAACACACACACACACACACACACACACACACACACTTGCTTTGGCTTCTGCTGTGCCTAATCATGCTTTTTACAGGCTTAGGTGATCCAGCATGGCACAGTTAAAACCCCTGCCAGACATTAAGGTCCTGATTACATGCCACTGCAGTTATAAAACTCTTCCTCAATTAAGCTAATATGATCACTTCTGATAATACCCACTTTTGCCTCTAATGAAGAAGAGCACTCTAAAAACAAAAAGCAGCATGATCCATTTCCTCTTCCCTCTGTGATATTCGGTTTGTGCTGAAACTCAAACATCAGGAATATGTATGCAAAATCACTTTAAGCATCAAGTACTCTGTGTAATGTATTCATTAAACATTTGCCATACATCTCAAATCCAATGCCAAAATCTTTCTGCATTGATGTCTGTCACCACTGCATTCATATTCACAAGGGGTTGGAGACAAAATGAACACATCACTTTGTATTTATGGATCTTTTATGGTTGACCTTGTCTCAGCCTGCATAAATAGCTTTTGCGAGAAATGGCTTTTGAGAAAAAGAATTTTCAAAACAAAATAGCTACCCACCATGCTTTAGTGATGTCTTGCTATATGTAAAGCAGCAACAACCCATGTTATTTATCTTGATCTATTGTTGGTAACTAATATTGTGATACACAATTTGTATTTTTGCAAAAACCTTGGGCTTTAAATGTATTAAGTTAGCATTACACCCAAACACAGACAGTCTGATGAAAATAATGTACATGTAGGCTATATATGCTAGCATAAACAAGCTATCATTGTGCCAAAACTAGTTTTAGACATTTTTTGGTGTGGATTTTCAAGGAAACCTTGGCTTCTACATGTTAGCTTTGGCATACGTTTACGGTCTAAAGCCCAAAGTATACGTATGCAAGTGTATGCGTACAGTCGAATGCGCAGTCTTTCAAATTATACTCCATTTGATAGCGTGCGTGAAAGCAGGTGGTCGACGCAGGCACTCTAGAAAGCTTCATCTTAGTCCAGCGTCTGTTGTATTTTTCTACAGAGGTTATGACCGATAAAATTATCTTTGTACTCTTTTAAACTAAAGTTGTGATGCGTAAAAACCAAAGTATAATTTGGGCTTAAAAAAAAGTATACCGAAGTATACTTCGGTTTTTACACGTACATGATGGTAAGCATACAGTGCGCGTGACGCAAATTCCGTCACCAGAATAGTATGCGCACTGTACGTGCACCATCCGATTTTTGTAACCATGCATACTTTGTACGCGCAGGTCGCACATGCCCAGTGACTTGGTTTTGCACTAATTAGTTGTTCTACAAGGTGGCAACACTGGCCCAGGCCGCTATTTCATAGCAGAAAATGAAACTAAAGAGATGGAACAACGACAGCAACAAAATAGCGGAGACTACAGCAACAACAGACAGCCTCATTGACAAGCGCTTGTGTGAGGGGGTTGTGAGAGAGCCACAACTTTAGTTTAAAATAGTGCAAAGATATTTTTATCTGTCATAACTTCTGGAGAAAAATAGAACAGAAGCTGGACTAAGATGAAGCTTTCTAGTGAGCACGCTATCAAATGGAGTATACTTTGAAAGGCTGCACGTTTGACTGTACGCATACGCTTGTGTCCGCATAAAAAACTGAAGTATACTTTGGGCTTTAACGTTACTATTGTTGTATTGTATCACATGCTAGTTCATTTACACTGGTAATCTTGTTGAATTTCACGTTAGCGCACTGAGGCAGCATGAAGTGTTAGATAGTAGCTGCGTTCCCATTACCCTTCAAACTGCGCAAATTGAAATTGCGAATTGAAAATACGCCCAATGGAAACATGTAAATTTAGCAAAAACTCCCATATATTGCAAAAACGTTTTTACGCTTACATGACGTGGTTTTTCAGGCAATTCGAAAAAGGAATATTTCGCAAAAATGCAATGTAACGTTTTTTCACATTTACAGGTCACCTGGCGTATGTAAAAGTCACATGATCATTATTTAATGTACTATAACCACCAAGAAACACCTAATACGTGGCTGCTCTCAAGTATAAGGGGCTTTCCTTGCCATTAATGCTTGGATAACCCCTTATTTACACTGCACACGTCTGTGGCGCATTACGGCTCCGACACGGCCACTGGAGCTGATCGCGGCCACTCTAGTCAATGCTTGTGTTTATACCAGCCGCGCCACGGTACGTTTAGAAGCAGCTCTCCACACTGCTTCGCTAAAGATAAACTCCTACGTCTCCATCGATTAAAAATTATGACTAGTGCAGTGGCTGCTATATAACGATACATTCACACGGGGCGTTGGCGTCAACACTTGACGGAGGGCGTGTCTGAAGCTTAGTGCTGACGTGATCGTCATAGTGACATCAGCCAATTACATTGGACCGCAATTGGTTAGCGCCTGAGCTAGGCTACTTGCATAAGGCGATCTGATTGGCTGACGCCTCCGTTGGCGCTTGAAAAGTTGAGAAATTTTCAACTTCTACCACGAACAATGCCAGTGACGTGACGCTGACGTCACCCATTCAAAGTAAATGAGAAGTGTTAACGCTGACGCCCCGTGTGAATGTACCGTAAACTTACCAACATCCGTCGCCATGACTTATCGCTGAGAGGAAATTAAAAAAAAAATACCATGCATAACATCGGTTAATGGAAATGCCATCATTTTGCAATTGTTTTTTAATCTACATTTATAAAATATCGAAATGTTTTGCACAAATGTGTAATGGAAACGCAGCTTTTGCTAGACAGTGATGCTAATCCATCTTCAGACCTAGATTCAAAATATTCCTACTGTGGCTTTTCATGTGATCTGGCTATAGTTGTGCTAAAACACTGCTTTTGCGCTGTAAACATTAGATTAGCATTACTGTTGGTCACATTATATCACTAGTTTATGTGTTTCAAAAGCTAACGTGTGATACAATGCACCGAAATAAACTATTTTTCAGACCTAATTTTTGGAAGATTACAATTATAGCTTCTCATGTGATTTGGTTGTATTTCTGCATTGCGTATGTTAAATTTGTGCTAATATGTTTAACAGCACGTCAAGATAGCAATTCCAGTCTGTCTTTCTGTTGTATTTTTGATTGTACTAGTTGTATTTCATTTACACTTCACTTTTTAGTTTTATTTTATGTGCTCACTGTATGTGCGTTGATCATATGTGAATAAACGCCTAAATTATATCTGTTCAACGTTATTGTTGCATTAATTGTCCTAAATTATTTTTTACCTTAATTATCTTTTATTATATACCCTTAAATATTTTTTGTAACAAGCATGAGGATAAGCAATATAACTTTAAAACCAGATACTTTGTAAGTGTACTGTAGTTAACCTATGCTTGAAAAGACATACACTAGTTTTCCACAAATGGGCTCAGTAGTCTGATGGCCTCGTCATACAATACACATAACAACAAATCACCTTACTGAGTGTGTGAAAGAAACTTACATGTGCGTGTGTATACTGGAGATAAGTGCAGGAGGGTACAGAGGGTGTTTACCTGCCTGGCTGTTGTGTCAGGGTAATGGAGGCTCCTTATTGTGTGCACACAGCGCTCAGAGAACAGGGGACACAGACTCCCTCCTGACAACAGCATCTTCACACAAACACACACACCATACGCAAGTGCTAAGAAACAGATTTACTGGGATGAAAAACAGTTGCTTGAAGTTTGTGTTTACTTGTTCCCATGTTTTTGAGGACTTTAATGACTACATTTTTAATGACTCATGTTTATAGTTAAAATGAAAGGGAGATTAATTTTGCCTGTTAAAAAAATGGACCGTTATCTGTATGTGCAATCGATGGCAGAACAGAAGAAAAAAAATGAATTAGTGTAATACTACAATTTATTTATTTTCACATTTTATTATAGATCTTGATATTATATTAGACTGTTAGACAGACAGACAGAATAAAAAAATGTGCTGCTGTATATGTGAATCTGTATGTAAAACTTCCACTGGTTAGCAATTAACACTAATAGGCTAATAATGAGGGTGGACTGGGATCCTCTATCGCCATCATGCCCTTGAGTGGGCCACTTAATCCCAGGTTGCATCGGGGGACTGAACCTGTAATAAATGCACTTAATCTCTGGATAAGAATGTGTCTGCTAAATAACATAATAACATAATAACAGGTCCATTGGGGCATTATATCCAATGTCAAATGGGCAATCAGGCCCTATTTAGACTCTCCCATAGGAGAGGGTTAAGCAGAAAACCAGTTAGCATCTACAAAATGATTGGATTCCAGGTGGCCCAACTAACAGGAAGATGTTGTGTTAAAATTATTATAAATATTTAGCAGGTACATTGACCAAATCAGCATATTAGAATGATTTCTGAAGAATCATGTAACACACAGTAATGATGCTGAAAATTCAGTTTTGCCATCACAAGAATAAATTACTTTTAAAAATATATTAAAATAGAAAATGGACAGTCATGGGTAGTCATGTAAAGTCCCTGCACCCAAAATACCAGCATGTACCAGCTGTAAATAACATCTTTCATTTTCTGTGAAACCAATGCAACCAGAAATATCAAAAGAACATTTAAAGCCAAATGGATGTGGCAGAAATGGTCTCTCGGGATAATGAAAGTTCTCTGAACGTTCTATTCTGTTATTGAAGGCTCTTCAAAAAGACAATCAAAGAGCACACTCTTCCTCGGTCTAAACAGCCCAGGCCATTTGAGTAAAGACATTGCATTGGGCAAGATTTGACAGGTGACATATTTGGATGCATCAACACACAGTCCAACTCCACATTTCCCAGAGGGCCTCAGTGACAGGAAGACTCTTCTCACTGTCACTCGACTCACTCTATCTCTCTTTTCTAGGGACAAATGACATTGCCACACACACACCAGCACAGCTGTGGGTGAGATTGTCTGGACTAATGGTGTAGAGTATGAGTGTGTGTGCTCATTTTTCATTGTATCTCCTCAGAGAATGAGGCAAGACATTCTGAATGAAATTAAATGTGTGCATCTGAGATTATGTGGGTTTAAAGGGATAGTTCACCCAAATGTAAACATTCTCGCATTTATTTATCAATATGTCATTTTGAATATGACTTTATTCCATGAAACACAAAAGTTTAGCAGGATGTTCATGCTGCTCTTTTCCATATGATTAAAATGGATGGAACCTGGAAATATAGTCCATATACACTTCTTGCAAGTGTTTTGAAATCATATGCTAGTTTTGTGTGACAAACAGTGCAGAAGTTTATTATTTGGGTCAATGCCAAATAAAACAGTACAAAATAAAGAAAACGAAAAATCTTTTAAAAAATGTAAATGCATGTGCGAAATTCTTTGAAATGTATTTTTTGTTGTTGTTGTTGTTGATTGGTTTCATTATTAAAAATATTGGATTTCATTATTTTTATTATTACACAATTTTAACAAAATGTAATGATTTTGAAATGTAATGTCATGTGTGACCAAGTTGTGTATAAACTATAATTTTTTAAATGTTATGGTATGACCAAGTTGTGTATAAACTAATAACATATTTTTCTTTCCCCCTGAATACACTTGAGTGTATACATCTTCATGCACTCATTATTAAAAAGTTTTTAAATATATTTTTCAATATAAAAAAGTATTTTTATACATGATTTTTTATAAATATCATTGACATTTTACCACCTGAACTAACTTTGCCCTATATGAAGTTAAAATTATCAGATTTTTAAATAGACTTATTGACTATGACACCAGTTATTTTAGTCTTATAGTATTTATTAATACTTTGAATTATATTTTTATATTTTCCAGTATTAATTTTAGTTTAGGTTTATGCTTTTGTCATTTATATATACTATATAATATATATAATATATATTTATATATATATATATATATATATATAATATATACACATACATACATATGAAGACTTTAGATGCAATAACCCCTAAGACTGTTCTCCACAATGAATAACATTTT
>NW_015558595.1:99311-126119 GCF_001515605.1 Sinocyclocheilus anshuiensis | reverse complement strand
GTTTTTGCTTGAGTAATTTTAGTTAGTTACCACCAGGGCAATAGTTATTTATTTATTTAAAATGATTTTTAGTAGTTTTAGTTTTAGTTAACAATAACAACACTTCTTGACATAGATTCATAAAGGTCATGCGTGTTTGCATCTTCCATATTATATTATGACAATTGTACTGCCCTGACATTATTGACTTTATCCCTCCAAAAACATCAGCATTGATTTTAGTTCATTTTTTTAAATAAATAATTCAATTAAAATGTGTATTCAAATAATTATATGTATGACAAAAAAGAGCATAATGTAATTGACCCATTTGCCCCTGTGCTATAGCTCTCAATTCTCCTTCACACTTAGGCACATTACATAATAAAGTTTTCCTGAACTAAAGTAACTACCACATGGCTCAAAACTTCCATTTTATCATGAATTATAGAGGACTAGTAATAAACGCACTTTACTGTTTCCTCTGCACTGAGGCCCTCCATGTACTGCATGCAGAGTCAGTTCTGCTGTAAAGTCTGTGTGTCCGAGCTGATATTTAGTCTGAGCCTTACAAAACTTTGCGCTGTTTCCACCTATCTGAGAAGAACAGGCCTGCCTCTGGGAAAGGAAGCCAAGCGGTAGTCACAAAGCTTAGCATGAAAGTTTGTGAGGATATATGAATCAGAAAAGAATTATGGCTTATCCACTGCAAAATCCAAATTGTGTGTATATGTGTGAGTCTATCAGGACTTTGTATACAGCAGACAAATACAGTATTATGTATATGTGTGCTACTAGCACAGCATATATATACACTGTGAATTTGGATTTCTTTTGTCTCATTTTCAGTTTATTCATCAAAGTGTGCGTGTATATCCACATTTAAAAAATACCATGATCCAACGACGTCTTTGGAAAGGATAGTGCCACAATATTCTTTGAGGTTCCTTTCAAAGAAATCAGCTTAAGGTGGTTAAGTGGTCTCCCATCCTGGCCAAGCTGTTTGTCTGGTCTGTTTTGCTGGTTTTAGAGGGGTTTAGGGTACTTGTTAGCTGGTCTTGCTGGTCTAGTTTCTGTCGTACTTCACATGATTGTGGTACTTACAACAACAGAACAAGTCTACACAATCTTTTTTTTTTTTCAAGTTGAAATACAGAGTTCTGGCATTAACTCTAGGTCCAATAGGTCTAACTCAATCTGACTAATGACATCATTATCACATGGCACAGCTGATTGGTTCTCTCCTGTATCGGTAGCCAATGAGCTCGCTGCTCAGCATTCAAATATATGACTAGTGCTTGCCGTAGTAGTTGCAGCTTGCTTCAGACACCCTCCACCTTCCCCAGCTCCACCTGTATAGATCTGCTACGAGGTGATTCATGTATGGGGGTTATTTCATGTATGTTATATTTGCAGCAGCAATATTCCTTACATGCTCACAGCAGCATGTTGTTGATGTATTGGCAGTAGCAAGTCTCGTGTACTTGCTCTGCCGCAGCAGCAGCAGCAGCAGCAGCGTAGCAGATCTATTCCGCCAAGACCAAATACATTAACATTGTCATGTACATTACCATGCCAATCCCTCCGAGAGTTGTCATGACAGAACTTCTTTTAACTAGAGCGCGACGGCCACAAAAACACCACAACAATGTTCACACTCAGTGTAACTGTTAATGTTACTTATGTTACTAGTGGTGCTTGTATTGGATATTTAATATTTAATTTAAGAAATATTTAGTAGGGCTGTCACGATTCCTCAATTAAATTCGATTGATTGCAAATGCAATCATTGATTGCATTTTGGCATGTCGATTAACCCGCAAAATACCGGAAGTGGCGCATTCCACGGACGAGAATCCATGAAAAGCATTATTAGACAGTTTTCTAAGGCTGCACGAAATATTAAAACCATTTAAAAATCATAATAAAGCATAGTGCTATTGTGAATTCACAAAGGCTGTGATTCAATTAAAAAAATATATGTGCTGCTGTTTTAATATGTGCTTTATTAATATGCATGTAGGTTATGTGAATCTCCGTTCACAGTAAACACTGCTCCACACAAACAGTTATCATTTACATGTGCGGACGGTCTCAAACTCCATCATTGCATATGCTGAGAGTTGCTTATAATGTTCATCTGGGAACAATGTGCACTATTCTATCAGATTTGTAAGGTGAATCATTACATCATTATCTTTCTAAATATACAAATGGTTTATCTCGACGTCAAAATAAAAGTTTAAACCCTCGCTCTGCATGTCTTTGCATGTTTTGATGTCCACATGTTCTTGTTCAAGAAATGACAGTGGCTGTAGCATTTCTATCATAAAGAAGTAGCCAAATATTAAAGATTAAGTGGATTTTTAAATTAAATGTTGTTTAGCCAATATTAAACAAGGATTAGATCGCGCTGTAATGTGTCAAATCCATCAGGCCACTGACACCCTCTGCGGGCATTTGATATAATGCATAAAGTACATAAGTTACAATTATATTGTTTTATTACATGATGTATTTTAACTGTTTTGTTCAATAAAACCATATGATTTTATGATATATGTATTTTAAGTCATTATTCGTTATTACCACAAAAAATTGATCAGATTACTTGATTCATCGTCAGAACAACTGACCGATTACTTGATTACCAAAATAATCGTTAGTGACAGCCCTAATATTTAGCAAGATTTGTTCTCTCTGAGAGGGTTATCGAATACAAGTATGTGTGTGCGCTTGCATGTGAGGGTGTAGGATGGCAAAACTTTACGTGAGCTCTATCTAGCTTCTAACTGGACGATTACACTCAAACACAGTCACACACACACTCACAATGCTCATTAATGACAGTAAAATACTGCGCCATTTAACAGAGCACAGCTCTTTTAATGAGACATTGTGCCGCAGTAAAGGTTAACTACTCCTTATTATTTTTTTAAATAGTTCACCCAAAAATTAAAATCTGACATTAATTTACTCACCCTTAGGCCATCCAAGATGCAGATTACTTCATTTCTTCAGTAGAACATTAAAGATGATTTTTTAATCAAAAATGCAAGTCAATGGGTTTGATCACTTTGAGAGTCAAAAGAGCAGGTACAGGAAACACGAAATTAATACCTGCAGCTCAATTCCTTTCCTAACTATTCCTTTAAAATATCTGAATCAGAATGTTACCTTGCAGTTCAATTCATGTTTACAGGTTCTACAAAACTGTTTTATGGAGTTCTGTCTAATGAAAGATTTTTTCAGAAAAACGCTTTCGTCAGCTGAACAATCGGTATGTTATTACACAGCAGTACAATCCTTTGACCGCGCTATACATCTATCCCTCACAGCCTTGTTTTCATTAATGTCAAAAATTATATATGGTGCTACCCTGAGGTCTATAGTGCCTATTTGTTTCTTTAAAGTTGCAATGAAACAGAAGTAGTGACAAGTTTTTTCTTTCGTCATGTGACATCCGATTGTGGATTATTGAAAAAGAAAAAATGCAGGTCCATAAATCCCAGATTTCAAAATGAATCATGAGGACTGCAGAATTACTTAAAATGACTTGTGTACTTTTATTTTCTTATGTTGATACTGCTGCTTCTGATCAACAGGACTTGAAACAGACACGTCATCATGAATTAAAGCTTTGTGTGAGAAACACACCTAAATTTACATTATTATTCACTGCTCCTCCAGTGAGCTGTTACATTTACATGTATCCATTAACCACATTCTTTTTTTCCCAAATCTACATACAAATGCATTTCTAATTTCATGGAAAAGAACAACCAGTACAATATTCAAAATATCTCCCTTTTGTGTTTCACAGGTTTAGGACTACATGAGGGTGAGTAAATGATGACAGAATGTTCATTTATAGGTGAACTATCCCTTTAATAGAACAGATTATGTAAAACAAAGGGATCAGTCTGTGTATTTGAATGTCTGTCATTTTTTTCTTCTGACCAGCAAGAGAAGAAATGAGTCGCATCTCATCACATCTCCTGAGGCTAGATGTATGCACACATACATAAAACCGCACTAGCATAAAATCACTAAAACAACAGGCATATGTCTCAGCCGAATACTTCAGGCACCAAGTCAAGCATAATCGCCCAATATGAGTAAAGCGCTTGTTTTATGTGTTTGCACTTAAGCCCTATTCACTCAAGATTAAAATGACTCTGAAACATAATTTATCTTGGTTAGGAGTAGCCACAAAAGTTTGCATTATGACAGGATTACATTACAGTGTCTGCAAAATGAACTGAGTTTGAATGAATCAGGGGAGCTAAAGCTAAAAATACAGAAACTATCCAACAGCACATGCAGATGAGGTTTAGTTGAATCCTTTAGAATCAATAAGCATAATTTGAGTAAGGTTTTTATTGGCAGTGTTGAGTCAACTGCTAAACAGGTGGCTTTTTAAGCCCTTTAAGTCAAATTTACAAAGGAAATAAGGACTTCTGAGCTTACAAAGAACTAAATTCTTAGAGGGAGGGTAGTAATAACTTTCAAATCTTTAACAATTGACCATTTGCTAAGCTCTGGTTGTTTTCTCAGAAAGGCTTTCAAGAAACTCCCATAGGTATGCATTGGAAATCTCTGTGAACAGTGCAATTTTCAGTCAAATGTGCTCATAAAGTGGTTAAAATTGAATGGATTTTATTCTTAAGTGGGCTAGAATGAAGTGTGACATCATAAAGCATTTATATCTGCCTTCTTTAAAGAAATTGCAAAATAACAGTGTAATGTGACTAAAACGGCAAATTGAGACAGAAAAGTATAAGAGAATTTCACCTGTTAAGGAAATTCAAGTGATCTCTCAAGATTTAGAAAAGAGTACCTTGTCTCAGCAACAACATTTTGCTATACTGTTGGATAAGTAAGGATGTAACGATTCACTCAACTCACGATTCGATTCGCAATTTTGATTTCATGATTCGATTTTCTCACGTTTTTTTTATATAAAGACATTATACAGTAAATTAAAAGGTGTTGTTTTATTAGGCTATTGCTGCACGTTTCTTCGTGAAAATGAAATACACCAAAACTAAATTGAAATTTTAAAACAAACAAATCAAACAAGAAAGTTACACAAATAAAAGAAATATCTTAATATGAACAAACTAAGGCTTTGTCTGTGCTCTTTCCATTTAAAATTAGAGGCAACCACTGGATTTTAATCATGATCCAAACAAAGATGCAGCATACATGCAGCATGAGTAGTTTTTAATCTAAAGCAAAAACAGAATGGTCTGACTTTAGTTTTGTGAAACTATACTACATAAAACAGCCTATCTAAACTAAACAGCAGACGAGCTGAATGAGACTCTCTGACAGCAGGTGGCGCTTATGAACAGCAGCGATACAGTGTTTCCTTGCTTACCGCTGTAAACAAAGCAGAAATCGTCACATATTTGAATCGATTTTCGACCGGCTCACGGTTAATCATTACATCCCTACTTTTAAGTAACCTTTTTCTTATTATTACAAATAACGTAATTATTATTTTTTTTTAATGTCGGAGCTGATAGCTTTATGGGCAACGCTCCGACATATAGCACGATCGCCCTTCTGTGAGCCGAGCTCAAGCCCTGGCTTGGGGTCTTTTCCCAATCCCCCTCTCTCTCCTTCTCTTCCACTCCTCTCTCCAGGTGTACTGTCTTAATAAAGGCAAAAAAAATAAAATAAAAATAAAACACAAAACAAAATAAATCAATGAAGAGTTATTTATAATTATTAACTATAAATTTTAGAGCTTCTATCATTAATATTGAAACATTGGCCTAGTACAGATAAGCTTTTGGACTAATTTTGCTAATTGTTAGCTCAGTATTATGCATGTACAATGTAATTTTTATGCATTAGTAATAACAGTTTAGCTTGTACAATATTAAAAGATTATGTTGTCAGCATATTTTTTAGTTTTCATGAGTACTGTAATGTTATTTTCGTATTCAGTATGTCAAACTTCATAAAGAAAAAATAAAAGTGAAACTTAACTTTTGTAAAAAATAAAAAATGTAAAAAAAAATTGTTTCACAGTGTAATTGGTGCTCATTGGTTTTGAATAGACAGACAACATGATCAGCCTTGCTCAGATGACTCCTTTCTGTCTAAATGTTTGGTTCTTGGCCAGGATAAACAATGAATCAAAAGTGTGGCTATGTGAGGCCACACTGTTTGACTGACAGGGCACATAAATGAACGATTGGCAGCGTGTGATGAGGTGTATCACGGCTGACCTTTAATCCTAACTGTACCACAAGGTTCCTTCCTCTTCATGACAAGTGGCTGGCGCTGCTTCGATAAACTGACCTTTCCCATTTCATTCACCCATCATTCACTTCTTTTCAAAGCAAGGGCAATATGCCCATTTCAGTTTATCAGTCTGATTGACTCAGCCTTTTCTGCATCTGACTTTTTTTTGTATTTATATTACTTCCAATTAAAGGATAGTTCACCCAAAAAATTTAAATTCTGTAATAATTTATTCACCTTCATGTTCTTCCCAATCCTATGAATTTTCTTTTGCTGACTGGAACAAAAATGTGAATGGAATATAAAGGAATCATTATGCATATCTTCACTATACAAGAACAAAGTGACCAAGCTCTATATATATATATACAGTATATATATATATATATATATATATATATGTGTGTGTGTGTGTGTGTGTGTGTGTGTGTGTTTCTGTGAAATTTATACATTTTCTATTTAAGATGCTATGTTAAGTGTGTGAAAGAGAATCACAGAAATGTAAACTAAATTTAAACATAACTTGCAAAAATAGCATGTCCGCTAAATAAATGTACATTAAAACAGCATAATATAAACACTAACTATTAAAGTTGACCCCCTGAGGTTGACAATCAACATTTTCTAAAGGTTAAACACCTCTTTTTGCTGGCTTTTTTTCATTTTCATTAAAAAACCCTTAATTTTTAAGAGTTTCAGTCCATTTCCTACCCTATTCACGGAAAGTGCCAGTTAATCTAGTGCCTCAAGGTCCCAGTGCAGAAACTCCACTCTTCCTCTTTCCTGCTTCCTCCCTCTTTTCATTTTGCTTTCTGTCCTCTGCCTCACTCTTTACCCCTCACCTCTCCTTCCATCTGATTATCAAGAATACTTGGCAGTGCACAAGTGCCCCTGTGACCGTGGCTGCTCTCCAGGGCCGCTCATGCTTTTGACTGTGAGAGATCTTGACTTTAGAGTCAAGTATCCTGCTGAGGGCACCACAGAGGCCTGCAAGAGCAAGTCTGAACCACGTTGTTCAACTACCCACTTTCACAATATGCTCCAAGATTTTAGGGTTTTGTCTTTGGCCTTCTTTGTTCACTTTTCCACCTGACTCTATATTTCAGAGTGGAAGGTGGTTAACCCAAAAAACAAGAAAAAGAGATTGAATTGCAGATTAGACTGATCCAAATGATCAATATTTCAAATGACTGCCACAAAAAGAAATAGAAAGAAGCTTTTGATCAAGATTATTTAAAAATGAGATTACCATCTTGCCTGTTACAGGGTTCAATACCTAGTTTAGTCATTAAATTCTAGATGGCAACAAAGGCTAATATGTCCTTTACATGCAATCTGCTAGCAATCATTTACTACATGGCACAAGCTGTTTGGCATTTGCTGATTTTGCAGCAAATGAGTGCATGAAAGCATTTAAATAGTCTGGTTCAGTGCCTTGATGTAAGCTGCAGGATGCTATCAGAGCTCCTCTGAAACCCTCCACCTCCCCCAGCTCCCCCTGTCTAGATCTCTATGGGATTTATGTACTTTATTATCTACTCCGCCACGACTCAGAATTTGTGTTTTTCACCCATCCAAGTGCACATACACAGTAGTGAACACACACACACCGTGAACACACACCCGGAGCAGTGGGCAGCCATGTGCTGTGGTGCCCGGGGAGCAGTTGGGGGTTCGGTGCCTTGCTCAAGGGTCTCACCTCAGTCATAGTATTGAGAGTGGAAGAGAGCACTGGTTATTCACTCCCCCCACAACAATTCCTGCCGGACCTGAGACTCGAACTCGCAACCTTCGGGTTACAAGTCTGACTCTCTAACCATTAGGCCACGACTGCCCCCAATGTCTTATCCATTAACATGCTAAAACTATTCAGAGTTTCAAAGTAGACAGAAAGTCCTATGTACAGCGATGTAGGGAAAAAATAAAATTATCATGGCCATGACTTAAGAATATTCCCAAAATTTATTAATTTGTTCCTTTGGGTAAATCATGGCCACAATTTAACTAATTTAAAATAAGGGAACAAATTAGTACAACCTGTTTAAGTCATGGGAACAAATTCTGAATTTGTGGCCACAATGTATTCAAACAGAATTGGAAGAGACGATTAGTCTAAACATTTTGACTTGACATCATATTAAAAATGAGAGTAAGATGCTGATAAGAAAAAACTAAACGTGATGCATAGTTAATGTGACACATAAATATTAGTGCTGAGTAATGCCAACTACCTCATCATACAATAAACATCACAATACAAATTGTCACAATTTTATACCTTACAATTACATCACATTATTATGAATAACATATAAAAAACACAGCAAAAATCCCTATGTATTAAGCTGGTTTATCTATCAAATTTTTCAAGTAGACAAAATGACCAAAATGAATGAATGACATAATGGTGAGTAATTATTGAATTTTCGTTTTTAGGTGAACTACTCTTTTAATTCAAGTGTTTTGATTCTTTTGTCCTGTTTTGTCTTCACATTCCTGCTTTCTCTCTCTCATCAATAAAGTTCAGTCATTCAAATATCCTCGCGTCTGCCTTTATCTCTCCTTTCTCAGTTGAATTCAAGCTTCTTTCTCTCTCTCTCAGTGTCTCAGTGATTCAGCTGTGTGTGCAGTGGTGTGAGAAGCTCCTGTGTGGAGAGCAGGCGGGGGGGTGATCAGCCTGTCTGATGTTCTTATTAGCATTACAGAGAGCTCATACAGCCAGACACTACTGGAGCTGCACCTGCAAGACAGGGGCTTAACACACACACACACACACACACACACACACACACACACACCCTTCAACTGTTCTTAAATGGTTTACCCTAATGCTACTTTGAAATTTGTAGTACTATGCTAGAGTCATGTGTAATGATATTTTTAAAGAAGTTAAAGGGATAGTTCACCAAAAACTACAAATTCTGTTATTATTTACTAACCCTCAAATCGTTCCAAAAAGAGGGAAACTTCATGCAGCTGTTTCTGTACAACAACAGTTCACATCTGCCAAGCACCAAAAAGGTGGTCTGCAAAATATTTGAGAAAAAAGTAATTTTAAGATATTAACTGAATATATTTATTTCAATAATATTAAATGTATTTAACAAATTTGATATTATTACTTGTGTATTTTATTATTGTATTGTTCTGATTTGTAAAGACTGGTTCAAAATCATGATATTAATTACAGTTATTGTTCTTGTATTGAGTTTTATAAATCTAATATTACTCTAACTGTGGGAATAAATACACTACACTGTTCCAAGGCCAGTAAGATTAGTTTTAGTTAATACTATACATAAATACTATATATAATTTAATACTTTTATTCAGCAAGGTCTTACATTTATAAAATGTGACAGTAAGACTTTTACATTGTTACAAAAATGCTGTTCTTTGGAACTTTCCATTCATCAAAGAATTCTGGAAAGAAAAAACAAATCATGGTTTCCACAAAAATATATTAAGCATCACAATTGTTTTCAACATTTATAATAATAAGTAATGTTTCTTGAGCCCCAAATCAACTTAGATCGTCATGTGACGATCATGTGACAATGAAAACCAGAGTTAAAATCAGCTTCGCCACCACAAGAATAAATTACATTTTAAGATATTAAAACAGAGAACAGTCATAAAATGAAATAATATTTCACAATAGTACTGTTTTTACTGTATTTTTCATCAAATAAATGATTCCTTGGTGGACATTAGAGGATTTTTTACATTTAAACATTAAAAACTTCTACCCACACCAAACTTTTGAATGGTTGTGTACATACTGTATCATATATAGATACTATTTTTTTAAATTGCCTTAGTAAAATGACAGCAGCTAAAATGGGCCTTGCATGAAAATGTATTGCCAGCCTTTTATTTTAATAAGGGGGTCTCAAGAGCATAAGTGATCACAGACATCAAAAACCAGGTCTATGAGTCACACACTACATATAAGTTGTAATTCAGGGAATTTCATCCTCCTTATCAAACCTCATCTCATTTGTGTTCAGGCACCGAAATGGTGACTCACTGACCAAATTTAATGTGCCTGACCACATACACCATTAGTGTGTATTGTAACCAAACTCTGTTCCTGGTTTGAAACAACAGGGGGTGTGTTAATAACGACAGAATTTTCATTTTTGGATGAATCGTTCCTTTAAGCAGCCTTGAAAAACCAATACAGAGATTAATTTTGAACGAACCAGATGATTGTATCAAATCCAAAAATATCACCTCTAAACATGGACTGAACATGTTACTCGTGATCAGAGCTCCGGGTTGAGTGAATATAAAGGCACTTGTCTCTTTTGTAAAGACAGAAACCTTGAAGCAAGTACTAAGCAGCAGCACAACAAAATGATAAAGACAAGCAACAGAAAAACACACTAACTCTCTTGCCATTAAAAGCCCACACCTCCTTCAACTTCCTGTCGATAATGACGGTTCAGGTGATCTATTACTAAAGCCTACTTACCCTCTCAAGAGGCTTTTAGACGCACGTTAACTTTGTCAGTGCAGTGGCTGAGAACTTCAATCCAGCCAGCTGCAAAACAAATCAATGTCTAAAAGCCTTTTATATCTCTTCCTCTGTTTTTAAAAAACAGGGGAAAATAGCACTGTTTTGAACACCTGGAGAGAGAAAGTGAGTGCATTTTTTGTCTTTTTTGATGAATTGTGATGGGAGTCAGATGTTCACAATTCAGGAGATGAGTTATACAATTTCAGTGCTACTATATAAACAGGAATCGTCTTTAACAACATGTTTATTCATAAAAAGGTGATAAAAAGAAATGCACAAGGCCTTATACACTTTTGTAGCACAATTGTAGTACAATTATGTATATGTACCTAAAAAATGCTGGGTTGTTTCAACCCAACTTTGGGTCAAATATGGACTAACCCATCTTTTAGGTTAAAAATTTAATTAAAAAATGTAACCCAACAGCTGGGTTAGTCCATATTTGACCCAAAGTTGGAACAAGGTAGAAACAACCCAAATTTTTTTAGAGTGTATTATATCAGGCACAATGTCAATATTTCAAAATTCTTTGAAATCCATACTGGTCAACCATGATTACTTTAAAGGCTTCTAAACTGTAATTTACATTTAGAAGCCTTAAAACTAACCACGTGGGAGGGTGTCTTGAGAAACATTACAAGGCATCATCCAGTCCAAATATGAATAATTGGAGGACATGTCTCTTTAAGCAAACTAAATCTAACTGCTGACCTAAAAGTAGAACGTAACAAAAAGAGATGTTAAATTTAGAGAGCTAAAAAAAGGATGCAGAATAAGGAGAAAGGTAAAGAGTGCCAAAAAAGAGATGAGGGCCAAGTATTGTTTTTCCTCATGCTGGGTAGACAGTCTGCTCAATTCTCTGAAGAAAGTTCTAGAGACAGGGCGAGAGAGGGCAGAGACATGGTAAACTGTCCTTGCATTCAGAAGTACGCAGCTACGTGAGCTGAGAAGCAAAACAAGCACGGATCATTCGCAAGAGCCCAAAGAATCACAGCTTATTTCCAGGAAACCAAACATAACAGCAACCAATTACAGGCATGTTTATAACATAGTAATATGTGTGTTATGAACATGTAATAACACTATAATAAGCCACTCAGCACATTTCCAAAGTCTAATTAATTCCAGTTGTGTTTGCTGAGACACTAGCACAAATTTTGTGAGAAATTCATCCATGTTATGTAATAATAACACCCGGCACTTATGCAACAAGGGCCCGAGACACGTTTTAAATGCTCTTCATTCTTAAATGTCAGTGTATTTAATGTGTAACACTACTGGCTATTTTTACAAGAGGAAGAAAAATGTATCAGATGTAGGCTTGACAAAGCTGGAAGACAGGAAAACGTACTTCGAGGGGAATTAGAGGTTGAACTTCAGAGGAGTATGGCAGGAAAAGTTGTATGATGTCTAGAAAGGGTTGTGAAACACTAACAGGCATTTTTGAAATGTTGACAGATTTGTACGTGCTGTATAGGAAGGAAAATCTTGATAGCAACCGATTTATTTAATTTTAAGACAAAAGCAGTCAATTTAAGGATATTTTGGACTATTATTACTAACTTACAGGCTTGATAGAAATATTCTGGGTTTAGTATAAGTCAGGGGTGTCAAAACTTGTTCCTGGAGGGCCACTGTCCTGCAGCGTGTAACTCCAACCCTAATTAAACATACTAATAAAGGTCTTCAAACTCACTAGAAACTTTCAGACATTTGTCTTGGAGCTGGTAGGAGCTAAACTCTGCTGGACACTGGCCCCTAATATTTTAATAATAATGTAAGTTCTTTTATACAGTTATCAGCTTCACATTTCTGCTTGTACTGAACCTGGAATATTTAAATCAATGCCACAGGAATGTGATGTTTTGATGTACTAGTTTATCACGGTTATTGTCTCATAATTATTCGACTGAGTGGCTTTAGCCAATGAGGAGGCACTGTCTCATCATTATTAATGACACCACGTGACCTTTTGCTATGAATGGAGCACAGAGAGTTGCGTTCTCTCTACCCTCCCTTTATGCAAAACCACGGTGTGAACTGTCTTGCTGAAATGCGAGGTTTCATGACACTCTAATGTGCATTCAAACACAAGCACATTTGCTTATGCATAAATAAATACGCAAATATAAAGAGGGATGATTGTTTGGTTGGTCACCCTTTCTCAGCGTTGGTATCATGCCCAGTTAATTTCATCAAACAAGTGTTTGAACAACCAACTGGTCTGTTTGTTGCTCTTTCACTGGATATATACCTGTTCAACACACACACAAGTCACTCCAAGTCAAAAATACACTACATATGCACACATTGTGGTCCAAAGAGACTGGAACTTCATTCTTCAATAATCAGCAATGCCACCGGGCTGACATCATGTCTGTCTCCATGGTGACGCCTCTGCCAATCGGAAATCCGCTAGGAGAAAGGCTGCGGCAGCCGTGAGTGTCAGGAAACAACCGGCATGGAATACTAAGCATGTTGAGGTTAATGTGTGCGCACTTGCCTAAAGGTGCTCACGGAATCACATGTGAATCAACACATATGTGTACATTTCGCTTTGTCGACAGAACCAGAAATGTCAAGGAAGCTCAAGCTTTCTTATATAGCTGTGAGAGAAAGTCTAATGAAAAGAAGCAATAAACTCCAGTTATAGACTGTCTAGACTTTTTAGTGACATTCTAGATGAAGTGCATTAGTCTTGTTTTTCTGAGCTAAACAAATGCTGCCACTCCATCCAGCTCTAGTGCTGTAACGTCCTGCGCACTGTCTGGCACTTGATCTGTCAGCTCTACTGGGACATTCTTGTATTTTTAACTTCCTTTGACCCAATTGTGACAAAGAAGTCAAGCAGCTATTTATAGCCACACAAAAAGATGGATTTGAACTTCAGTGAATTCTGATTTGCTTCAAATTAAATCCACGTTCAAGGGGAACGAGCACTTCTGCTGATCAAATTAGCAGTCTACAACAAACACACATATGCATACAAATTAGCTGTGGCTTCAATTAGCAGAAATCCATTCGAAAAACCTAACACAGATCAATTTTAACATTTATACAGACCAATGTGTGTGGTGCAAAAGTCGTCCCCCCACAATGCTACACTCTTATTGTTCTTCACTCTAAATATTCCAAATGTGGTTTTTCGTAGTGATGCCACAAAAGAACCATTTTGTGTTCCCTAAAGACCCGTACAGTGAACAGTCCTTAAAAGAACCATTTTTTTCCTTATATATAAGATCTTATATTTCTTATGTATAAGGCGTCTATTAGTTCCATGAACCTTTAACATCCATGGAACCTTTCCAATACAGTACAGTTTCTTTGTAGTGGAAAAAGCTATTTAGATCATTAAAATGTCAACACAGTCTTATGGCGATTTGTAAAAAGAAGTAAAAAAAACAAAAAAAAGTTTCGGTGAATTGGTGGCAAATTTGTAAGAAATCATTTGATCATTTTAACATTTATACAGACCAATGTGTGTGGTGCAAAAGTCGTCCCCCCACAATGCTACACTCTTATTGTTCTTCACTCTAAAT
The DNA here is from genome assembly GCF_001515605.1 of Sinocyclocheilus anshuiensis. Lineage (NCBI taxonomy): Eukaryota > Metazoa > Chordata > Actinopteri > Cypriniformes > Cyprinidae > Sinocyclocheilus > Sinocyclocheilus anshuiensis. The sequence continues at coordinate 111,821 of NW_015558595.1, read as the reverse complement.
ATTCCAAATGTGGTTTTTCGTAGTGATGCCACAAAAGAACCATTTTGTGTTCCCTAAAGACCCGTACAGTGAACAGTCCTTAAAAGAACCATTTTTTTCCTTATATATAAGATCTTATATTTCTTATGTATAAGGCGTCTATTAGTTCCATGAACCTTTAACACCCATGGAACCTTTCCAATACAGTACAGTTTCTTTGTAGTGGAAAAAGCTATTTAGATCATTAAAATGTCAACACAGTCTTATGGCGATTTGTAAAAAAAAGTTAAAAAAAAGTTTCAGTGAATTGGTGGCAAATTTGTAAGAAATCATTTGATCTCATATGTATGTTTTCGTACGATCGTATGCTTACCCCCCACTTGTGGTTGGGATATGGGTTCGATTTTAATACTTATTATTTTATGAATTTTTAAGAATGAAATCATTCAAAATCACACCGGTGGCTTCCATTGTGAGAGGACGCTGGCGCAGTGTGGTTGCCGCTTCTCCACCAGAAATAGAAATAGAAATAGAAAGCGGTTTTATCAAACTGCACTGTTCATTTTGTTTGGATATTGCGATTGCACGATTAGCTGTTTTGTTGGCTTGGACTGATATATTTGATGACTATGATCTACTGAACTCACATGATTGCACGATCAGCTGTGTTTGGATTCCTAACTCACCTGGATTTAACCTGTTGGCAACATGCTGTTTCGTTGCTTTTCAGTTATATTTCTTATTGTGATTTTAACTGGAGCTTACGGCAAGAAATACCTCGAACACTTGGATTTCACCGTGGTAAAATACTTTCCAGCTGAACTGTTAAAATTACAGCACTGTCTACCTCCTCCTACCTGTGTTTTGCCAAATTATTATTTGAATCTTAATATGTGTGTCTTACCAGGCTACACTTATATTGATCAACCACAAAACACTGGTAAAGGTGGCGGTCTTGCTGTTATTTATAGATCTGATGTCTCTGTCACTGAAGTTACACTACCTTGCTTTTCTTCATTTGAATGTTTGGCAATCAAATTGAATAGTTATTCACCAATTCTTGTTTTAAATATCTACCGTCCTCCAAAACGTAACCCTGCGTTTTTCTCTGAATTCACTGAGCTTTTGACACTTGTCAGTGGAATTTGTTCAGCTGTTATTTTAACTGGTGATTTTAACATCCATGTGGACAATCAAAATTGCAAAAATACTGTTTGTTTTATGGAAACATAGAGTGTTTTAATCTCATAAACTCAATATGTCAATTTTCCAACACATAAGCATGGTCATACATTAGACTTGGTTTGTACTACAGGTGTGACTATTGACCAGCTTGAGTGTACTGATGTATCATTTATAAGTGATAACAAACTTATTACTTTTAGTGTGTTTCCACCTTCTCTGCAGACAACCAAGGAGCATGTAATTTGCTTCAGAAAAATCAGAGATATTGACTTAGACACTTTTATACATACTATTGGTGAATTACCAGTTGTGACCTCCGTTGACCAATATAATGCTGCCTTTACATCTATCTTGGATGAGTTTGTCCCCGTGAAGAAACGTGTTGTTTCTTTTAAGAGGTCTTCTCCATGGTATAAGCATGAGCATCGTGAGCTTAAGGCAGCTTGTCCCTTTGGAGGGACAATATATGAAATCTGGCCTAACAGTTCACAAACTTATGTATGAACAGCATCAGATTGAGTACCATAATTCTTTGAAAATTGCAAAAACAGAGTATTATTCAACGATTATTAGTACTGGGGTTTCCACTACACGAGTTTTGTTTAATACAATAAATAATCTAATCCAACCGATCACTAAGGTTAATTGCCTCTCCACAGAGCAGTGCAATGATTTTCTTCAGGGTTTAGGTCTGGACACAGTACGGAGACTGCCCTTTTGAGGGTAATGAATGATCTCCTTGTTGCAGCAGATACTGGGGCTTGTGGCATTTTGGTTTTGTTAGATCTCAATGCTGCATGCGATACCATTTGTCACACTATACTACTGGACAGATTACATAAGTGGATTGGTCTTTCTGGTGTACCTTTAAAATGTTTGAATCATATCTTTCAGAACGCACTCAATTTGTCTATTCTGGTGCAAACAGATCTCAGACTGTTCCACTGCGGCAGGGTGTCCCTCAGGGTTCGGTATTGGGTCCCACTCTTTTTAGCATTTATATGTTGCCTCTTGGGCAGATTATTCAAAAGCATGGTCTGGGTTTGCATTGCTATGCAGATGATACCCAGATTTACATTAGTACTCAACCTGATGTTACATCTGCACTTTCAACTTTATCTGCTTGTTTACTGGAAATACAGGCCTGGATGAAACAGAACTTCCTACAGTTAAACTGTTCAAAAACTGTTATTCTGATTGGCACTTCAACTGCTGTAAATAGATGTAATAATTTTAAATGTACAGTGGATGATTGCCAGAGTCTCCCTTCTGTGCAGGTGCGGTATTTGGGTGTGATTTTTGATGCATAGCTGACTTTTAACGTTCATTTTAAGAATGTTACTAAAGTAGCTTTTTATCTTCTTCGGAATATTGCACGTATAAGACCGTTTCTCTCTATGCCTGATGCAGAAAGGCTTATTCATGCCTTTGTAACATCTAGGCTTGATTATTGTAATTCACTTGTTGCAGGTAACAAATTTGATTAGGAGGCTGCAATATGTGCAAAATTAAGCTGCTCGTGTTTTAACTTACACACCATCCCTCAGTCATATCACTCCTGTGCTTTCTCAACTACACTGGCTTCCAGTTCAATCACGTATTGATTTTAAAGTTCTTATCTTAACCTATAAAGCAGTACATGGGCTGGCCCCAGAGTATATTTGTAATTTGGTCACAGTGTCTACACCATCTCGGTCTCTCCGCTCTGCTGGTTCTCTTACTCTGTACCAGCCTCGCTGTAAACTCAAACTATGGGTGGGAGGTCATTCTCTTGTATTGCTCCCAGGCTGTGGAATTCTCTGCCTCTTCCTATAAGGAATGTTCCGTCTTTTGATTGTTTTAAGAAATCACTCAAAACATATCTTTTTAGTGAAGCTTTTATGTTATAATCTTACAGTTGTTGTCATTGTTGTTATTGTGTTGTCATTGTGATTGCTATTATTAATATTAAGTCATCTTTTTAATAAGTCACCATTTATTTAAGGGGCTTTTGCACCGCATAGTTCTAGGAACTAAGTTCTAGGAACTAGCCAGTAAGGTAGTTCCCCTGCATTCACACCAGCAGTAGGAACTCTGAAGCGGCCTAAAGCGGTGCCTTTAAATGCAGCATTGGCAAATGGCAACAACCAGCAAATGGAGAACGCCGCGATCAGAGCCATTTTTGTTGCGTGTCGTGGGTTTCGTAATATTGGAGACGGAACGTAAGAACAAATTACACAACTGAAAGAGCAAAAAGTGGGGCTAAGAGACAAAATCTCCGATGACAACTTACATATCATCAAGGCTGAGAAAAGAACACACTGCTGCAGACAACAGGAAAATGCCATTATCGCTGTTTTCCATGTTCGTGGGGTAAATATGTTTGCATGGCTTTAAAAATCCCGGGTGCCTGTGTTTCACGTGCTTTTGGCCAATCTATATATCTAGTTAAGACCATACTCTGAAGCAGCTGCTAATTTAGTTCCCATAAAATGAGTTCCTAGAACTAAAATCATTCCTCGTTCCTGCGGTGCGAACACGCGTGAATCTAGGTACTTCTGGCAATAGTTCTAGGAACTATGGAAAGATTCCTCCGGTGCGAAAGCCCCTTTAAATAACGCTACATACAACACACACTGCTTCAAAACAGCTTTAGAGTGATGAACAGGATTCAATGGCGCAAAGAGTTCAATCTGCTGTAAAGCAGCTCTTAAAAGAAAATAGTTCAGCTGAGGCAAGTTCATTATTGATGATCAATTTTGAAATGAGTTCAATTCAGCCATAAAGTTGCTCTGCAAGAAACAGGGATGTACAGTTGTGCTTGCAGAATCTCCACATATATGAAGAAATAAGAGGGATTTAAAAAAAAGAAAAAAAAGTATGTTATTTCATATTTAGTACTGTCCTGAATAAGCTCTTTCACATAAGAGATGTTTACATAGAGTCCACTAGACAAAATAACAGCAGAATTTATAAAAATGACCCCGTTCGAAAGTTTACATACCATTGAATCTTAATACTGTGTGTCGTTACCTGGATGATCCACGGCTGTTTTTTTGTGTTGTGTTGGTTGTTCATGAGTCCCTTGTTTGTCCTGAACAGCTAAACTGCCTGCTGTTCTTCAGAAAAATCCTCCATGTCCCGCAAATTCTTTGGTTTTCCAGCATCATTTGCATATTTGAACCCTTCCCAGCAGTGACTCTACAATTTTGAAATCTATTTTTCACACTGAGGACAACTGAGCGACTCGTACGCAACTATAACAAAAGCTGCAGAAATTCACTGATGCTCCAGAAGGAAACACAATGCATTAGGAGGCAGGGAATGAAACCTTTTTGAATTTTGAAGGTCAGGGAAATTGTACTTATTTTGTCTTCTGATAAACATGCAAGTATTTTCTGTGGCTTCTGAAGGGCAGTACTAAATGAAAACAAATATGAACTTAAAACAAAATAAGAAAAACGTACACGTCATCATCCTGTTCAAAAGTTTTCACCCCCAACTCTTAATGCATTATGTTTCCTTCTGGAGCATCATTGAATGCTTGCAGCTTTTGTTATAGTTGTGTATGAGTCTCTCAGTTATCCTCAGTGTGAAAAGATGAATTAAACAAATCATACAGTCACTGCTGGAAAGGGTACAAATTTGTAAAAGATGCTGGAAAACCAAAAAATATTTGCGGGACATGGAGGATTTTTCTGAGAAACAGTGACTAGTTTAACTGTTCAGGACAAACAAGGGACTTATGAACAACCATCACAAAACAAACAAACAAACAAAAAAAAAAACAGTTGTGGATCATCCAGGTAACGACACACAGTATTAAGATTCAATAGTAAGTAAACTTTCGAACAGGGTCATTTTTATAAATTCTGCTGTTATTTTGTCTAGTGGACTCTAAACATCTCTTATGTGAAAGAGCTTATTCAGGACAGTACTAAATATGAAATAACAAACATTCTGAAATCTCTTATTTTTGTTACATTTCTCCATATATTTGGAGATTCTGCAAGGGTATGTGAACTTTTGAGCACAACAGTATGACATTATCCCTATGTTCTTATCCAAAAGTGATATTATTATATTATATTAATAATAATATTAAATATCCCCAAACAAGAAAGCCAAAGTTAACAGTTGCAAGGAACCCAAATTCCATCAGGTGACAGAAACGGAGGGGAAAAAAACACTGCTCAAAAAACCTACATTAAACACTTCACTTATAGATAGCTACAGACCTGTCTCTCTCCTTACATTTATAGCGAAAACCCTCGAATGAGTCGTTTTCAACCAGGTATCATTGTTTCTTTCACATTTTCGGATAAACTCAATCGTGACATGTGCCAGAGCTCACGACGTTCCGACCTTCAGAATCGCACCGTGTACGCCTGCCTTTACTCTGTACCAGCCTCGTTGTAAACTCAAAACTATGGGTGGGAGGTCATTCTCTTGTGTTGCTCCCAGGTTGTGGAATTCTTTGCCTCTTCTTATTAGGAATGCTCCGTCTTTTTATTGTTTTAAGAAATTACTCAAAACATATCTCTTTAGTGAAGCTTTTAAGTTATAATCTTACAGTTGTTGTTGTCATTGTTGTTATTGTGTTGTCATTGTGATTGCTAATATGGAGTAGTGTTGCTCTTTTATTGTTGTTTTATACTGTTGTAGCGCCTTGAGTGTAAGAAAGGCGCATTACAAATAAAATCTATTATTATTATTATTATTATTATTAAAATCATATGAAATAGCTTGCAAAAGAGTTAAATTTTTCGCATGCGATGCGGTTGAAAATTTTCTTCACATTAAGAAAAAATGGTTCTTTAAAGAACTATTCAATTAAAGGTTCTTTTGGGTTCTTCTGTAGCATTGGTGTGAAAAACCCCTTTTGGAACCTATTGTATGGAGTTCAAAATGGTTGTTAGCATATTACTTTGTGGTTACTAGGGTGTTCTGGACAGTTGCTAGGTGGCCACCAGAGGTGCTATGATATCCTGGCCCTTAGATATGGCTTGGTTCCCTCATTAACTGTAAGTATATGGGATTTTTTAATTGTCTGATAGGCAAAACTCATAAGCATAATTTGAACAAACACCACTAATTATTATATTCTACCATAATTTCTCTCGACCCTGCCCATACAACAAAGACAGGCAGGTGAACGGGCAGAACCAGCACACTTTATGACTGATGCAGAGCTGTCCTGCTTTTGATTAGCAATGCAATTTTTCTGGGCTCCCAGGCTACGCTGGAGAGCCCGGTTCAGTGGTCACACGCTCAAGCAGAGGCTCGTGAACCGACGGGCTTGAGAAACAGCTGTAAATGTTCCTCAAAGCGCAAAGTCCACACCAAGTCCTGACTGAATCACCTCAATCATTTGTTCTTGTTTGTTGTCCAGATATTGACCTCCATCTCGCTCTTTCCCTCTTGTCTTTTGCCCCAGTAAATCTTCAGTAGGCTTTAATGATTTAATTGGAGGCAGAGGCCATTGTCTCAGAATAGACTCATTTGCCAGATGCTTACAGCAGTATAAAGAAAGTGGGTTAACCCAAAACGAAAAAAGAGAGCAAGAATAAAGCAGATTATAGGGATGAGAATGCATAGTTGGTCATTTGATGTAAAACATCATGACTGTGGTGTCAAAAAGCAGACTCACCGGCTGCATTTTGATGAGGCAAATTCATGACGAGATACTTGCGGTTACTCAATCACATCTACACGTGGTCAAATGTATGCATCTGCTGAGAGAAGAGACTTACAATTCACAAGTATCAATCTTGAGACTCTAATTACACTAATCAAAATAACAGGACTTGAATTGCCACTTGAGATCATAAACTGATTAACTCACAGGTCTACATCAACCCATGGTACCAGACCACAAGGGGGCACTCATGAGCCAAAGTTTTAAAAAATGTATTTATGTATCTATACAAGCCTATATTGTTAAATGAAGAGACATATTGAATTAAGATGTTTACATTTTAAATAACAACTGAATAATGTTAAACAATGTGAAATAATTGCATGCTTTGCATGGCAAGACATCCATGATATCCAGACCATGCTGATATCATAATCTCATTTTTGAGACCAGTGTCCATCAAAACCTCTTTGATTTAGCATCATCTCATCAAGTGTGATACAACAACGACTGTTATCTTCACTAACGCAATCTCTTTTCTCCTCTGCTCACCCTCCTTTGTTTATTTTCCAGATTGTGCTTAGAAGAACTGCTGCATAAATGTTCATTCCTCAAGCTGATTAGACACAGCGCTGCCCATTCAAGCTCATTCAACAATGCCGTAAATGGGCCACAACATGAAAAACACTGAAACAAACACGCAGCGCTGTGCCTCAGTGGTGCCCGTTCAACATCATAAGTGTAAGTGACCCAGTCTAAGCCAACAACCCTCTTAAGCAAAACATCATGCACTTTAATTTACTTACGCTACGATCCACTGACACATCCACTCCTCCCACAAGCACATACTCACTCTCGCACTGTACACTCAGCATGAGGCCATTCACTCTTTCTGTTGATCCACACACTCAAAGATATCTATCTGTTCTGCATACGTTCAACATATTGATAGGCAACATACAAAATGGTTGGGGTTCTCTTCTGTTGAACAGAATACTTGGAATAAAAATACAAATCTAAATGTTCACTTTGACAAGGTGAAAGACACCTGAATCTAGAAGTTAAAATAAAACAGAAATAGTTATGTTTTCTCATGGGATCATGTTGGTATTCACTTCTGAAATCTGCCATATTCATGAGTGAAATGGGGTGGGGGGGGGATGTATACCTGATCAAGAATTTTCAAGTATCAAGAATTGATCAGATGATGAAAAGGGAGCATTACAAACTAAATATTTTTTTATTATTACCAATAAATTAATAAATAAAAGACCATTTTGAGATGGTAAGCATTTATAAATAGTCTGGAATAATATTTATTACTGTATTACAGTAACTGGAATGCGATTTTTTGCCTGAAGCGTGAAACAAATAACGCGTTCTACGGAGCCACTAAAAGGTTAGCCGCTTGCTAGCGGTAGCCTGTTGCATTACAGTACATGAAAGTTCACTTATCACATACACAGAGTAAGTAGAAATGTCTGGACAAAGGACAAACATCTAATCTTGTCAAATGTGTGGTAAGTACTGCCGCTCCATAGTATAGAGTCCTTGTGATCGAGAATCTCAAAAGTAAAAGTGAAAGTAAAATTCAATAGCGGCTCCCTGATGCCCGCAATTTATATACAGTCGCCTGTACTTACCCAATGATATAATAGCGAAAAAAAGTATTGAAATATTTTTTTTTTATCCTCCCATCTCGTAGGCTATTTATTCCCGTTTCCGTAGTACACTTCATTTCCTTTCCGAACACGGAACTGGGATGCGGAGGATTGCGGGAGAGGGGGTGGTGGGGGATCACAATGTCAGCTTAACATCGTGATGTCTGTCAGCCATCGGCGATAGACGATGGCATCGTCTATCGGCCCAACCCTAGTTCTTAGGCGCTTTAGGATGTTTTCTTTGCCTTACCATCATTCATATTCATCACAAGCCTGTCCTTTAAGTCTTAAAGTCACTGAGCTAAGTTTTAAGTGCCTGACATTCATTCACAGAGCAGGCCTCTCTTTACCACCTTCTCATAAGCAGAGTTTTCTCAGAGCTTATGAATATCAATTCAGCCCTCAGGTAACTGAAATCACTTGAGCCGTAATGGCACTGTTTGTCTGGAAAGTTTCAATTAATATTGTGGGCTATTCTTTAATAAGCCCACATCCTGAGTCACACTATTTTAGAACATTACAGGCAGATCCCATAGAAAAACGTAGACAAACAACTTGAAACTGTTGATGTAAGAGTTAAGAGTTAAGAATCTGAACAAACCTCCTAACCATAAATCTGGGCATAAATGATACCTTAGATCATGTACTGTAGCTTGTTGAGGGGAGGTGCTATTATTTTTTAAGCAATCAGACTAAATGGCAAATCCAATAAAATGACAGTGAGACAAATTTTTCTGCCTTTTTTTTTTTCTTATATGCATATCTTATTCAGATCATATATATGCACATTATATACACAGTAATTAGAATTAAACTGCATTACACTAAAATACTGTAAAAATCTAAAAAAAAAAATTTAAAAAGGTTCAAGTATTTATTTATGGACAGGATGCTTTTCAAAGCAGAATTACAGTGATTGTGGCGGTAAGTTTTGCCAGTGAGATGAAGTCTCAAGAAGGTTTGACTATGATTTGCAAGCAAGAATTTAATCAATCCTGTATCATATTCTACAGAAATCACAACAACTAATCAAAGTAATGAAGTAATCAAAGCTGTCTCATCCTGTTTTGTGGGAATGGAAGTTCTCACGGACAATCAAAGCACTTCCTTCCACCTTTCACATGCTCAGCTGGCTTGCTGATGTCCTCCATCACCACTTTTTCCTGGTCCTGTCATTTTCTTCCTGTGGGTGCTGTCATAGCACACAGTTGCGGTAATTACCACACAGAGACGTTATAGTAGCCACACTCACTAAAGTCCAACAGCCTCATTAGTTCTGACTCATGCTTTCATTAGACTACAGAAAGACGAAAGAGACGGACCACCCTCCAACTTCCTCACTTCCTTTCCTGCTCTCTTCTTCCAAACTTCATGACTGGTTCATGTATCTTCCTTTTGACCCAATGCCTCCCCTCTTAGCTTTTTCTCTTGAGTTCCTCACATCTCACCAGGTTCTGGCAGTGAAATCAAAGGGTTTAATAAAGTGCTGTGGGGTTGTAAATTGATTTGGGTTTTGTAGCTCAATGAGTACTGTATACTTTGCCACTATCCTTCAAACCAATAGGTTTTACTCCTTTGTCAGCATGACGTTTTTTAAAGGAAGTGAAAATCATATATATAGAAAATATTAGGGCTGAACGATTTTGGAAAATAATCTAATAATTATGTTTAAATAAGCCTGGTGTAAACAATATGAAAGTCAGTAACAAATCACACAAACTAAAGTAGATTGCAGAAATATAAAAACAAATCTGTTGCTTTACCACACTACTTTAGGTAATTCAAAGTCACTGTGATAAACATATGTAAACATGTGGACTGCACTAAACACTGTCTGTTAACTTTAGACCAGTGGTTCTCAAACTTTTTTGGTCACACCACCTTTTAAACCTATACAAAAAAAAAATCTTGTTTTAATTTAAACAAACCTACAGGGAAAAAAAACACCTGCATCACTTGAAACATTGAAAAAATAGCATAGAGAGAATAACTGTTATTATTATTATTATTCTCTCTGTTATTTATTTATTCATTGTGGGTTTCATGCTGTCCGCTAAGGCATAGGACACACACAGGCTTTCCTCCTCAGCGGGATAATACGCAGAGCGTCACACCACGTGAAAGTGAATCCTGAGCGGTGAACTCATTTTCGGCAGCCGGAATTTCAGTGCATCTCTAATTATTGGCGACATAAGAAATGGATATTATATAATATCTGCTTTTATGAACATTTTAGCAATTTTAAAATATTAAAAAAAATATATATTTTTTACACGGCACCACGGTTGGGAAACACTGCGCTAAGGCATAGGACACACACAGGCTTTCCTCCTCACCAACGACATTAAACACTGTGTCTACACCGGACGCGAGCGGCAAAATACAGTAGAACCATAATAATCAGTGACGCTGTGTACACTGGATGCGGCGCGACATTAAACTGATGCCTTGTTCTATTTATGACGTACTGACAAAGTTAAAATGATTTGCAACGGTCGCTTTGTCGCGTCCAGTGTACAGTAGAGCTGTTACGCGGCGTCTGGTATAGACACGGTGAGTGAAGCCCGGAGCAAGATATGCCTCGTCATATTTTCTGCATTTAGCTTTTAAATGATCAGCACCTGCCTGGGTCTGTGCGACTTCAAGTGGAACACACCTCTTCACTCTCGCGTGTCACGTGACCGTGTAATCGCAGCCTCTGCGATTGAAAAATCGCGTTTTCTCATATCGCGATATTATTGCAAATGCAATTAATCGTTCAGCCCTTGAAAATATAGAAAAAAACATGGATCACACATTCTTTTATATTTTAATAAGTTTGTTATTCTGAATGACGCTTTTGCTAAAAGGAAGAGAATTTTGGTATTGCAATGTTTTTAGAATGATTCTGTATCATTAGATTTGTTTTAAAACATTCATGAGCAAATGACAGAAGTAGCAGAAATTATTTCACTCTACTGTTTTGCTCAGCTTATCACTTTGCTTCTGATGTATTTGGGCCCCAAAAATACTGTTTGTAGCTATATTTACAGATACTTTCTGTTTGCCAACATAAATGACATTATCAGGCTGGGTACTTTCGGTGCAGAATCCCCCAATTACATGTTATTTTCACAAAAGTTATTTGAAACATTAAAGCAGATACTTTACTTGCATTTAAAATGTTTTCTATGCATATAAAATCACTTTTGTAAATTTAATTTGATGCGGACACCAAAATGGTCTTGTCTTTGACGCATAAATATATATACAAGTTACAAGAACAAGTCATTTCATAAATTTGAAAGGGTACTGACACAGGAACTGGTGGGAGAAAACAGCTTAATCGTCATTAAAATAATGTCAAAATCTCAAAAATGGTCATGGTCAACTTATTTTGTCTTTACGCAAAATTTTAATTATTTAATTATGATCCTGATTATTATTAATTACATGTTTGATCTTAGTTTTTGACATGTTTTGTTAAATTCTCTAATTTGTCTTGAAAAAATTAACATCTCAGGCTCATAACAACTGTTGAAGTGTCAAGCTGTTTAAAGTAAAGTCCTACAGTACATTGACATTTCTTGAAACACTGGCAGAGCTCATATTAGTTCTGTAGTCCCACTCAAGGCCTTCTCCACATAAAGTCTTGCTTTTCTCTCGTATTCCCGAGAGGAGACAAGCATAAATGCATGTGTTTGTGAGGGAGTGTGTTTGCTGTGATTGTGTGAGTGCATAAGCACAGGTCCAATGGCTCTGAATAATGGATGGGGCTCGTGTTTGTTTAAAAGTGCGGCATTTCTCCTCAGCTGATATGCGTTGTTGCATGAATATTAATGCAGTGGAGTGTTTCGTCCATCTCCGTGCTAACGTCCCACTCCCCGCAAATCACTCTTTGATGTAGGGCTGAACGATTTTGGAAAATAATCTAATTGCGATTTTGTTTTACCAATATTGCGATTTAATATGCAATAATTTTTTTTTAAAGCTCTTTATGTTCTGTATTATTCAACAAAGACAAGCTATAAATCATTGTATAGTATGACCAACACACTATTATAGATAGATTAAACATAAATGTTCTTT
>NW_015558595.1:77906-95302 GCF_001515605.1 Sinocyclocheilus anshuiensis | reverse complement strand
TCACAGTATATTGACTGATTTGTTGAACTTCCAACCTTGTAAGCATGTAATATATGTTTAAATAAGCCTGGTGTAAACATTAATATGAAAGTCAGTAACAAATCACACAAACTAAAGTAGATTGCAGAAATATAAAAACAAATCTGTTGCTTTACCACACTACTTTAGGTAACTCAAAGTCACTTTAATAAACATATGTAAACATGTGGACTGCACTTTTTAAACACTGTCTGTTAACTTTAGACCAGTGGTTCTCAAACGTTTTTGGTCGCGCCCCCCTTTAAACCTATACAAAAATCTGAAAAACCCTTTCACACACCAATCCATCTCCCATTCTAAGTTACGTCCTTTGGCTGTTTACTGTTTTATTTCTTTTCTTTTTCTGCTGATGGCCCGCGCTCGACTTGAACAGCACTGCTTAGACCGATGGGTGTGTGTCATCAAAGTACTGCAAGATCTATAAGAGAGCGCGGACGTCTCCTTATGCTTTCTCTCGTCATACTTTGGTGTCATACCATCTGATCTTCAAGTCGAACACACCTCTTTACTCTCGCGTGTCACGTGACCGTGTAATCGCAGCCTCTGCGATTGAAAAATCAAGTTTTTTCATATCGCGATATTATCGCAAATGCAATTAATCGTTCAGCCCTACTTTGATGCATTAAAGCCACTGCAAAAAATGCCCAAAATGTCCACGGTCTATAGATGTATACTTTACACTCTCCATACAATAGCAACATCCTGACTGAACTGGACTGTATATTCACACTACACACTGTTACAAGTTTTTCACAACCTTCTTAAACAGCTGGAAATCACAAGGGATAAAGCAATTTGCATACATCTGAAATTTGGCACTGCAGTGCAGACTTTGGACTGACTTCAAATTAGGACCTGGAACACCTTGAAGTTTTGGGAAGATTTTAGTGGCTTTTAAAGCAGAACATTCCTTAGAGAATAACAAAGTTTTAATGTCATTATGTTACTAAAAGTCACAGCCTGCCCATTTCCATTGAAATGATGTCCACTGAAATTTAATGGTCTGTGGACCCTCTCAGAACCCACCCAAATTACAATCAAATAAACCATTGTTTGAAAAGTGTCGTTTGGTTTTTGAGTCTTTTAATGTGAGCCCAATGCTACAGATAACACAAATAGCCACTGAGTTTCACATGACTCTACTGAGGATAACAAACACACCGCTAGGCATGGGCCGGTATGAGATTCTGACGGTATGATAACCTTAGATAAAAATATCACGGTTTCACGGTATCGCGATTACAGCTCTAAAGTATGTTATTTTTAAATGTCTGGGTAAAAAAACGCGCAGGAACGGTATAACGGAAAATTTGAGTGGTTTTGAAACCGTGACTTCTCCAAACCGCGGCATACCTTGAAACCGGTTATCGTCCCATGCCTACACACCGCATGTTCTTGTCACTAAAGAGCTGACTCAAATAAATATAGTTCAATGCTCACTCATCACAGCATCATTCAAAAGTTTTCTTTTTCTATTCGAATATATTTTAAAATGTAATTTATTCCTGTGACGCAAAGCTGAATTTTCAGCATCATTCCGTTTTCAATGTCACGTGGTCCTTCAGAAATTCAGAAAAAAATCATTCTAATATGCAGATTTGTTGCTCCAGAAACATTTCTTCTTATTATTATTATCAATGTTGAAAACAGTTGTGCTGTTTAACGTTTAGAAACCCCTTTACTGTCACTTTTGATCAATTTAATGCATCCTTGCTGAAAAAACGTATTAATTTCTCACCAGAAATGCCTTGACAAAGTCTGAGTGGAAAGAAACACCTAATATTAAAATCACAAATAAAAACACATTTATTATCACAATTGTTTCTACTAGCAATGAGCTATACAATTAAATGATAGACAAATGAATACACATGCAAATGATTAAACATATAAATACAGATGGAGAACAAACTTAAATCTCCAGCTCTCAACTAAAAAAAAAGAAAGAAAAACATTTCAGACAAACTGACATATTTAAACATATTTAAATATAAAACAGCTCTACAATAGACCTCCAATCAATTTTCATTTCGGACTCCAGAATAAAATGTCCAGGAAGCATTTGCATGACTGCAACAAACAGGTCCGTAAGTTCAAGACAGTCTTTAAAGGTTATTGTTAAGATCTGGAATGGAAGTATCTGCAAAGAACAAAAAATCAAGGACATCCAATAAAATACAAAAAAAAAAAACTAGACACAGGAAAGTGTTGTTTGGAGGTTTTCATTATGAAAGCCTATTTGAGGTACAAGTTCTGAAGGATCATGGAGGATCTGCTGAAGTTGGGCTCTGTGTGTGTGTGTGTGTGTGTGTGTGTGTGTGTTTACTCCAGGATGGCTCGTGTTGTGCTCTGGAGATAAGGAGATTATAATTGGCTCACTGAGTGTGGTTTGCATTTGACACTGACTGCAGCTGTGCCACACAGACTTTGGAAAGCCAGCGAGTATGTCAGAGCTAGACATCACTGTCAACAGATTAGACCTCATCCACAAAACCAGCTTTAAAAGATAAAGGGTCTCTACCACAGCGGCTGAGACGTATACGAACACATTAAAGAGAGTTTAGAAGATCTGTAATGATGACTAGGACCGGAATACTATGATAATTCCTAAACCGCATGAAATCAAAACCAGAGTTTCGAGGCTTTTAGTCCAGAGTGTTAGCGTTGAGGATAATCTATATGCTAACATACTCTAAAAGTTGACAAAATAAACTTTTAACACATTTAAACCGTCTTTCTCTTCCAGGAAAAAGGGTGGAATGTATAAATGACTCATTTTGTTTGTAAGGGAGTATGCAAATTTATAACTGATCATATGCTATCGCTATTTGAAAAAAAAAAAAACTGTCCAATGTCAGTGGTATTTAGAAAGCAAGTTGCAACAGATGAAAATGGAAGATGGGATTGTTTGGGGAAGTATGATCTATTTCTAACACCATTTGACATGCTGCCACCCTTCCAGACCTCTCACTATCTCTCTTTTTCACAGCTACAAATAACTCTCTGTCCTCTGGCTACATTAGTCTACACAAGGACCGTTAATGGAGCGGGACACCTTTAATACAAGACAGTCTAGCTGGAAAAGGGGAAAGGAGACTTGAGCTTTAAACTGGTAAGAAACTGAGATACTTTGACGTGTATGAACAGGGTAAAGAATATTGGTTTGATTATTTAAATAATTCTGAAATAAAATATATAATTATTAGATTCAAAATTGTAGGCTTTAAAAAACTTGTTAAAAAATGTTGCCAGGCAACTGACTGAAATAAAATAAGTTTCTTTAAAGGTTATTGTTAAGATCTGGAATGGAAGTATCTGCAAAGAACAAAAAATCAAGGACATCCAATAAAATACAAAAAAAAAAAACTAGACACAGGAAAGTGTTGTTTGGAGGTTTTCATTATGAAAGCCTATTTGAGGTACAAGTTCTGAAGGATCATGGAGGATCTGCTGAAGTTGGGCTCTGTGTGTGTGTGTGTGTGTGTGTGTGTGTGTGTTTACTCCAGGATGGCTCGTGTTGTGCTCTGGAGATAAGGAGATTATAATTGGCTCACTGAGTGTGGTTTGCATTTGACACTGACTGCAGCTGTGCCACACAGACTTTGGAAAGCCAGCGAGTATGTCAGAGCTAGACATCACTGTCAACAGATTAGACCTCATCCACAAAACCAGCTTTAAAAGATAAAGGGTCTCTACCACAGCGGCTGAGACGTATACGAACACATTAAAGAGAGTTTAGAAGATCTGTAATGATGACTAGGACCGGAATACTATGATAATTCCTAAACCGCATGAAATCAAAACCAGAGTTTCGAGGCTTTTAGTCCAGAGTGTTAGCGTTGAGGATAATCTATATGCTAACATACTCTAAAAGTTGACAAAATAAACTTTTAACACATTTAAACCGTCTTTCTCTTCCAGGAAAAAGGGTGGAATGTATAAATGACTCATTTTGTTTGTAAGGGAGTATGCAAATTTATAACTGATCATATGCTATCGCTATTTGAAAAAAAAAAAAAACTGTCCAATGTCAGTGGTATTTAGAAAGCAAGTTGCAACAGATGAAAATGGAAGATGGGATTGTTTGTGAAAGTATGATCTATTTCTAACACCATTTGACATGCTGCCACCCTTCCAGACCTCTCACTATCTCTCTTTTTCACAGCTACAAATAACTCTCTGTCCTCTGGCTACATTAGTCTACACAAGGACCGTTAATGGAGCGGGACACCTTTAATACAAGACAGTCTAGCTGGAAAAGGGGAAAGGAGACTTGAGCTTTAAACTGGTAAGAAACTGAGATACTTTGACGTGTATGAACAGGGTAAAGAATATTGGTTTGATTATTTAAATAATTCTGAAATAAAATATATAATTATTAGATTCAAAATTGTAGGCTTTAAAAAACTTGTTAAAAAATGTTGCCAGGCAACTGACTGAAATAAAATACGTTTAGTTGAGATACTAAAATTACTAAGACTAAATTAAGGCTATGTTAAAGCTATATAAAATAATATAAATAATAATAATAATAAAAAACTATTAAAAATGACAAAAACACTTAACTAAATTACTATAACTGAAAAAAAAAAACAGCTTATTCAAAATATTTTAGCTAAATGCTAAATATTAATATTAGGATATAAATAATACTAAAATAACACCGATCTCATTTCACACCAAAATAAAACAAAACATAACAAATAAACATTTGAACATCACAACAAACCAATTGAATGCTTAAAGAAAATGAAGTGATGCAACATAACATACGATGATGATTTTTAAAAAGAAAAAAAAATATATAATAATAATAATAATAAAAAACTATTAAAAATGACAAAAACACTTAACTAAATTACTATAACTGAAAAAAAAAAACAGCTTATTCAAAATATTTTAGCTAAATGCTAAATATTAATATTAGGATATAAATAATACTAAAATAACACCGATCTCATTTCACACCAAAATAAAACAAAACATAACAAATAAACATTTGAACATCACAACAAACCAATTGAATGCTTAAAGAAAATGAAGTGATGCAACATAACATACGATGATGATTTTTAAAAAGAAAAAAATATATATAAATACTAGCGTAGTGGAGTTACATGTTTTTCATTTAAAAATAATTAATTAAGAAAAGAAGAATATATGCAAAAGAAAATTAACATAAATAAATAATAAAAAAAATCATTTATCCTTATGTATGTATGTATGAATGTGTGTGTATATATATATATATATACATATATATATATATATATATATATATCAATTGTAAAAATATGCAATTCATTTAATTATTCAGCATAATTATTTTGATTAAACTGTTTAATTGATTGACAGCCCTACAAAATTATTTACAACTGCATTTAAATAATATTAAAAACATAATATTTTGCACTGTGGTAATGAGAATTTAGGGAGGATTGTCCAGAAAACAATATCAGAAAATAAAATCCTAAAACTTTTCTTTGTGCAATATAGTATTTCTTAACTTTTCTTTTTTCGTTTTTTTTTTTTTATATTAACAGGACAAGTTTTCATGTGAATCACTCACAAATGTGAGTGCAGAAAAGCAATGAAAGATTAAAAAAAAAGGGATACATTCTCTGAAGTGTGTTTGAGTGCATCTGCTCTAATGCATCTCTATCTGGATGTTCGCCATGTGGCATCAGAGGCACAACAGTAATACTTAAACACAATCATACACACTTGTCTCTGGTCTTATTCCATGGCTTTTTCCTCACTGACCTCATCTGCAGTTAAATGCTTCTTCATCTCAGGCCAAGAGCTCCAAGCAGAGTCCCATCCTCCAATCAAAGCACACAATGCATGTGCAACCTGGCCAATTATAACCCTGTTTTGTAAGAGCTCCACAACAGCAGCCCCATTTCCTGCCTTCCTGTGTATTCATTCATGTCAAGGATGGAGGACTGGATGAAGGAATGAGGTGGAGGGGAGGACTAGACGTCACTGGTCTGACGCAGACTGCGGGGGGTGGGAGACGGCAGTTACCATGGAAACCTAGTCGAAGCTCTTATCATGGCGCTTAAGTACAACAACTGAGACAGAGACAGAAACAGAAAGACATGCCAAAAGAGAGTGGAAGACAGAGCTAGAAAGAGTAAAAAGGGAAGAGAGACTGACATACAGAGAGTCAGAGAGAAAGAATAATAATAATAATAATAATAATAATAAAAAATACAGTTCATTTGTAAACACGAATTGTAATATTTCACAATATCACTATTTTACTGTATTTTTGATCAAATAAATGCCATCTTGGTAAACATAAAAGACTACTTTAAAAAACAGCTCTCTTTCTTAAGTACAACACAAAAAGAGAAACTTCACAGAATGTTTGAGCTGCTCTTTTCCATATAATGAAAGTGAATGGGGACCAAGGGCTGTCAACGTAAAAAAAAATAAATAAATAAATAATTAAACTGTATATATATTATACATATTTATAAATGTGTTTCAAACAACACCTTTGTGTGAGCAAAATTAGTTTTCATTTGCTGAAAACCTTGTCATACTTGCTTTTGTGTTCCAAGGAAGAAAGAAAACTCAAAAATCAGATTTAATCAGTATTTTTGTCATGTTTTCCAGTACAAATATTTAAACATCCTTGAAACAAGATCAATTTACTTGAGAAGCAAAACTGCATATTTTGAACAAATGTTATTTTTCTCACCCCATCGGCAAACTGTTTATGTTTGTTTTAAGCATAAACCACAGTAAGTAAAGCGAGAGTTGTTTAGTTTTATGCATCTAACAAGAATATTGCTAATGATGTAATAAAAACTTAACGTCTCTAAAAACAAGTCTTTAATGTATCTTGTTTGAAGGATGTTTAGATATTTGTACTAGAAAAGAGACACAAGATACTTATTAAATAATCTTTTGCTACAGAAAACCCATATGATTTTTCCAGTGAGGCAGTGTGTGCAACATTAACCAACAGTTGCGCAGCCGAGATGATGTCAGTCGAAAAGCAAAGCCATTTAGAAGAGAAGCAGGTTATTCATTTTTGATGAACTGTGCACGATAAGACCAGGAATGTGTATTAAAGTTACTTGGGTCAATTTTGATTATATGTTGACTTGAAAGAACCAGATCCTCCACATCCACAACAAATATAACTAAATCCAATTCAAGCAAAGCATCTAGGGAATGAATTCATTGTTACAATCTTCCCTTTAAAACCGCAATGATTAATCTCTCCAAGAATGTGACTGCAAAGCTTTGGAAGATATACAGGTGTAGTTAAATCTTATATCCATTTTTGATAACTGGAATGATGAAACCACTACTTCAGACATCAAAGATTCAATTCAGGATTTCTGAAAATGAGATTTCAGGCTTGTGTGGTCCAGCATGTTGTTTAAAATCAAATCTTTGGATTTCAGGGCAGAAACTCTACATTCAAGTCTTGCTCAGTAACAAGGGAGTTATAGAGAACTCTGGGTACCTTTAACTGGCAATTCAAGCTTGTTCCATTTTTCAGGTTTATGGTTTTGCTCTGAAAATGTGTCAGACTGTTTGCGGTGGCAGGTGCTTTGGAAAAAGCCTGATCCACATTTCTGTGTTCTGAAGTGAAAATGAGACCTGCTTCAGTCTTGTTATGAGACTTCAAATGTTCTCTAAAGCATTCTGGATTTACAGACTACACAGTGAGAGCCTGTCGCTGACAAAACCACCCTTAAAAATAATTCACCAATATCTCACAAAATGAAAAGTCTGTCATCATTTCCTCATGCATGTTGTTCCAAACCCATGTCTTTGTTTGTCCTTTTTTGGAGCTTGACGGTTCCTAGTCACTATATGGATTCATTGCATGGAAAAGAGCAGCGTGAACATTATTCAAAACATTTGCTTTTGTGTTCTACAAAAGAATTCAGGGTTTGGACTGACATGAGGGTGAGTAAATGACAGAATTTTTTTCAGAAAATGAGGAGTGGATAAAGAGAAACAGAAATATAAGAATGACAATGTGCACAGTGGTCAACATACAGTAGAATGGACAGTATCTCTGGGTCTCTTGTTAGATATTAGAGGACACTGCATCCCCCATTTATAATAGTGTCTCACGTCTCATTTCTGGAGAGGTTCAATGTCAGCACTAACAACTTCTAATGTCACCCTGTCTCTCCCCTGTGTGTGTGTGTGTGTGGCAGGAGTAACCTGTCATGGCACCCTAAGCTGTAATAGATCTGCTGCATAATTCATGAGGCAGTTCTGTGATTATGAGCATTACTGTCATTACTCAGCAAGCAGCCAATCACGTGACTGATAATGTGACGGCAACGAGAACACATCCTCACCTTTCTCTGGAGTGACTTTTTTTTTTCTCTCTCGTACAGAAACTCAATTCTGCAGTAATAATATTCTGTGAAATGTAAACTCCAAAATCTAGTAAGATTCAAGGCTGTCTACTGCCTACATAGGCAGCTGTCTTCAAAGGCAAGATCCAAACCAACTTCATAACCTGATCTCAAATGTACAGTGGGTATAGAAAAGAATCACCCCCCTTTAAAATAATCACATTTTGCTGCTTTGCATTTGCTTTGTAGTCACATTTTGTTTGGTGTTATATCTTTCACTTGAATGTTAGAAGTTACACTGAGTAAATACAGCTGGATAAAACAAAAACGGTCTGTCTTCATTTCAGGCTGCAAAGCAACAAAATGTGATTTTTTTCAAAGGATGTGCGGGGGTTCTTTTCTATACCCACTGTATTTTATGAGTGTGCAATTTCATACAATGTACCTCATAAGTGACTGATTTGGACATGTGTCCTCATGACACATAATAGTGAGAATCAAAATAGCCGCGTGACTCGCAGTACATTCCAAAATAGTTTAACAATAGCATGTTGCTAAGTTGCTAATTAGTAAAAAATCTGTCAATATTTGGGCATTTTAAGATAATCAGCATACGCCAGAAAGAAATAGCACTAATCAGGTAAATCAAGTGCCGCACATAGTTAAATCCAATGTAACATTAGCATGTTGCTAAGCTAACAAATGAGAAACTAATAAGTACTGTAGTAACACAACATATATAACTGGGTAATATTTGGGCATTTTGAGATTAATGGTACAGTACGTGCCACACAAAATAGAGCTCCTAACGTTTAAACAACTGATTCCAACAGAGTGTAATGTTAGCATGGTGCTAATCTAAGATAACTGATCAAATAATCGGTCTAAATTTGGGCATTTGTGATTATTAGCATGTGGCAGACAAAATAGCACTTCTCAAGTTTATCAAACAGTTGATTCTATTAAGACCTGAACTTTAATACAATAGAGTGTGACATTAGCATGTTGCTAAGCTAGCAACACAATGAATAATTGGTTGATATTTGGGCATTTTGAGATTATTAGTTTGAGCACCACAAAATAGCGCTTCCTCACATTTATCAAACAATTGATTCTATTAGCACTGTTCTAATCAAATAACCTGACAATATAAGAGTAAGCAGATGAATTATTGGTCTATATTTGGGCATTTTGTGATTACTAGAATGTGGAAGACAAAATAGCACTCATCGCATGAATCTACCGAAAAGCGTACCTGGCAACTGATTTTAATAAAGTGTGCCATTAGCATATCGCTATGCTAACCACATGACAATCATTAACACCTAATGGTCTGATAACCTTAAAAATCTATTTATCTTTCCATTTTGTTATTTTTGTGAATTTAAATGACATTATCAAAAAATAAGACATTTATTTTATTTGATATAAACATGTTGTGTACCTCTTATTAGCTGTCATTAAATTGTACATTGTATATATCTAACAATACACATAAAAATTCATAATACACCATCATCACTGAGAAAAATCAATGACCCTGTCCACTATATTGGAGAAAAAAATTTCACAATGCATTCTGGGACAGCCAAAACAAAGTTTTTTAGAAGGTAACATGATGCTGGTCACCTTTTGGAACTATCTTCTTGTCAGGAACACATCTAATGCCCTTAAAATGTTTTCTAAGTAGGCAGCTCACTAGCTTTTGAAACAGCAGTTACATTACATATGAATAAAACTACATTTGTATGCATGGGTTTTCAAACTATCCTCTACCTCAATTTCGCTCTTCTTATTTCAAGCTATCAGTTTCCTTGTTTCTTTTTCCTCTTGCAAGTGTTCAATGAATCCGACATCTGTTGCGTTTTATCTAGGGTCCTCACACCTCATTCTCATTTTTTTATCGTAATCTCTGTCAGTCCATCCCTCTCTCTCTCATCTGTATTCTCCAGACCCCTCTCTTTCTCTCGGGTACGGATCTCACGTGTGGCTCTCTGGTCTAATGGAATCACAGCTCAGTCTCTCAGCTGGACAGTAATCACTCTCTCTCTCTTTTTCACTCACTCGCTTGCTCTCACACATAACACAAGGGCTTCACTTGAGCAAAAGCTTCACGGAAATCCTTTCAAGCGTCGGTGCAGTCCAAAGACAAAGTATACTGTGTATAATATCTTCAAATGTTTCAAAACACCTCTTTGGTTCTGGACTACAACTCTAAGTATACATATACAAACTTCACTTCATTATAACTATAAAGACTAGCGAAGTGTTTTTCTTTTTAAGGGTATTTTCAACCACAACTGGGTGGTTGCACTAGACTTTGTGTTTTATGCACTTTCATGTGCTTTACTGCATACTAAGGTTCAGTTTGGTGAATTCTTAAAAATTCAAATTTGCTAAAAATGTTTGACCTAAACATCTCAGATTATGAAGATTGTTGATATCAAGGTGGGTTCTTTTGGGTTGGGTCAGCAAGCAAGCAACTACAGAAAAGATCGATCTTAACCAGGGGTACAAGGAAAACTAAAAGTGACAAAAATGGCCCCAATATGCAAAATGTCAATGCTAAAAAAATATATATTTCTATATATTATTTCTGATAATATTCCAATTTAAGCCTAATTATTTACAATATTGCATAAAATACTGTTGATTTTTTAATAATTAGTCATTTAAATAATACATTTAAATAACATATTTTTAAATAATACATTTAAATAAATAATTTCAGATTGAGCACTTGTTAATTAATTCATTACATCAAAGTACTAGACATAAATAATAATACACAAAAATATTTTATATGGGTAGACAAAAATATGACCACACCAAAAGGCAAATATACATCTAGAAATCAACTTCAAGGGGCAAAAAGGTCCTTTAAATGGAAAACTTCTACCACTGAATGTGAATTTTCTAGTGCTGTCAAACGATTAATCGCGATTAATCGCATCCAAAATAAAAGTTTTTGTTTACATAATATATGTGTGTATACTGTGTATATTTATTATGTGTCTATAAATACAAACACATGCATGTGTATATTTAAGAAAAATATGTTATGTTTATATGTTAAATATATTTATATATAATATAAAATATAAAGATATAAATGTATATACATATACGTAAATATTTTCAAAATATATACTGTATGTGTGTGTATAGGCCTGTCACGATAACAACTTTTTGTTGTGCGATATATTGCCCCAGAAATAATTGCGATAAGCGATATTATTGTCATTTTAAAGACCATTTTATGCCACTGAATATATAATCATAATGTAACAGCATAATAATGCAAGAAGGCCTACACACTTCCAAATGACAACAAACTTTTAATTTTTAAGAATATTTAGATCATGGAAATTAAGTATCAAAATATTAGATACCTTAAAAAACCTGAATAAATAGTAAATAAACATTTTCTAACAAGAAGTGCAGAGTAACAAGTAGAAAAAAAGATGGAGATGGAGATTTTTCCGTCTACAGATTTTTTTCTGACCTTCTTTTCTCTGTAAATTAAGGGTGCACACTATTGCTGAAAAACATGATCACTACTTAGCAGTCAGATGTCCATATGCACAAAGGCACAGATGCCTAAACAAGACCATATCTGCAGATGAAACTTTTTTTGCAGAAGCAGTTTTTAAATTTGAACTAGCAGCTCATGACTACACCACGTTATGCACGAGAAGCTGCAAAAGACACAGGCACAAGTGGAATGTACAAAACATGGTGACATAATTTTTTAAGTAAATATAATGGGCGATATATTGCGTCACCAAAAATTATTGAGGTCATGTACATATATTGCGCGATAAGTCGATATATTGATTATTGCGACAGGCCTATGTGTGTATTTATATATACATAATAAATATACACAGTACACATACATATATTACGTAAAACTTTTATTTTGGATGCGATTAATCATGATTAATCATAGAATTTTCACATGCAAAATCCAATCATTTCGATAAGAATCAACATGACCAGGAATTTTGCGTAAAGTTGAGTTATTCCCCACACAGATTTCGCAACTGCTTCAAGTTGGTCTCTCCAAAATTTGCAATGTTGATCAACAGACAGCTGTTTGATTTGAAAGAGAGTAGTGCTTCATACATTGTTACATTATTGACGATTAACCTTTTTTGTATTGAAAAATTGGCAGAAATTACATTAAGGTGACCGCACCTTAACACTGCTAGAAAGCAAACAGCCTTGCAACCAACCCAATACCAATGCTTTGACATCCACCCTATCATCGTTGCAGGGTCCGAAACAATTTGATATACGTAAAACAAAGTGAGACTACCCTGTTGCAGTGATCAGACAACATCAGCCAGGACTTAATCAATAAGAAGTCAGTGGCCAGGCCGAGATGACAAAGCCAGTAAGAGCAGCAGTGTTGAAGGTTAAGGAAATCAGGGTGAAGAGTTACTCACAGGGTACCGTACGAAGATAGAGGTTGTCCCGAATTATTTGTTGCAGCTCATGGTCCAAAGAGCCCTTCTGGAAACGCAGGTTGAGATACTGCCTGAGATCTTTATCTACAACACCTCCTGTAACACACATACAGACGGTTAGATGACCCTCTACCACGATACAATCTCATCTGATAACAGGCTTCTTGGCGTTTACATCACATTCACAATAAACTCTGTGAAGAAATGCCTTTTGTGTGCAGTTTTTCAGTAGTAGTAAAGAATGTGTGTGCAGCCATTCTATTTTCTGAGGAAAAGGTCTGACAATACTTCAGCAAACCATGATTTAGTCACTCGATACAAAAACCTGACCTCAAAGCGATCGCCTGTAGAGCTGTGAGAATATGTCTGTGATAGTTTCCACTTTGTTCCATGGTCAAAAAGCTTTTTCAAGCTCCTAAGAGGGTCCTACCTTCCTGTTTAGCTTGTTTCTCATCGATATAAGCACACAATGCCGCTCATACACACACACTGGCCAAATGCACATCATATTTTTCATGGTACATAGAAATGTCTTCTGAACACATAAAAGTGCAGGGATCCCCATGAGGAGTCCCAGTGATAAATACACATGCACACACGTCGTCATCATTATTACATCCCGTGATGAAATGTGGAGGGGGTTCTCTTCAAAAAATGTGCTTTATCAGCAGACAGATGTATAGAGAGTGAGAATGAGAGAGGGGGTGAAGCGAAAAACAGAAAGAGAGAGGCACATGTGAGTATATGGAAAAAAAGCAACTGAAATATAGAGATGAGGAAAATAAAGGATAGTATCCCCACCCACACACACATCGATAGCATTTCTCTAAATTTCTAATATATATATATATATATATATATACAGTAAAGCTTAAATCCTTAAAGGGCCAGTTCATCCAAAAAATAACGTTTTAAGAGTTATATTTGAACTTGGTGCATCACAATTAGCTACAAGGTTAGTGAGAACAGTGATGTTTGGTGGCATTGCTTTTACTTAGTGTGATACATCTTCATGTGTCAAATGTGCATCAACAAATAAGATTTGAGATCTATGATGGAGAGTACAATTCAGAAAATAATGACTTTTTCAGAGAATTTTGGCCTGTTTCTCACACAAAGTGATCATATGATATCAGACGACTTGGAATACAGTGCACAAGTCATATGGACTTCTTTTATAATGTTTTAATGTCATTTTTTGTCCTTTTGTAGCTTGATATCTCCAGTCCCCATCCATTTTCATTGACAATCCCAGTCCTCATTCCCTTAAAAGATGACCACGGCTATCAAACAAGATTTGCTGGTAATAGTGGCTCAAATTACACAAAGCTATCATATGGCTTTTATAAGACATATAAGTCATACAGACTACTTATATAGAGTTTTTTTTTTAAATAATTTTGGGAAGCTCAAAATCTCCAGTCCCCATCCACTTTCACTGTATTGAAAAGGGCAGCATGAACATATTTCAAAATTTCTCCTCCTGAATATCGAATGTTCATTTTTGGGAGAACTATTCCCTAACCCATAATTTAAACACACACAGTCTGGCTGAAATGCAAGATTGGCGCAGTCATATGTCGTCAAAAAGCATAAGGACAGTGCCTAAAAAGATGTCACACTAAGAAACTATGCTCATGTGGGTTTGAGAAACCGGTTTTCCATGCTTAAAATGTGCACCCAACAAACACACAAATCACCCATCGATTCATGTATGCACTCATGTACACACCGGTGGATTTTAAAACTCTATGTAGAACAAGCCCGATGCGTCTAGAATAACCTACTTCAGACATGCCGGTTCACCAGACATGACAATCATGCTATTTACACACACACAATCAGTTAAAGAAAACCTCTGGTTTACAATCAAATCGTGGGTTTGAGAAACCGGTTTTCCATGCTTAAAATGTGCACCCAACAAACACACAAATCACCCATCGATTCATGTATGCACTCATGTACACACCGGTGGATTTTAAAACTCTATGTAGAACAAGCCCGATGCGTCTAGAATAACCTACTTCAGACATGCCGGTTAACCAGACATGACAATCATGCTATTTACACACACACAATAAGTTAAAGAAAACCTCTGGTTTACAATCAAATCACGCATAAAAATCCAACACAGACATCATCGGCACACAGCTCTGTCTGAATGACACAGGACATGAAATTAATGCCAAATGACACACAAATTGATGAGTCTCACACTCAGCTCCTTGGAGAGAAATAAATCAAGACTGCAGACCCCGAAGCCTCATTCAAATCCATAGCACACACACAATTCATAAGTCAACTCACAGAGCACAATGGAACGGAGCTTCTCTTGCACGGCTCAGCCAGATGTTGCAGGTGATGATTTGAGCATGTCTGTGATTGCATGTGTGTGTGTGTGTGTGTGTGTGTGTGTGTGTGTGTGTGTGTGCAGTCCAGGTCTCCACAGGTCTACGGCCACAGTGTGCAGGTTTTCTAGCAGTGTTAGATAGGTTCAGTGCTACAGACTGTCTCTCTGCACACTGCCGTAACAGAGAGAGTCGCTCTGCAGTGACCGAGAGAGAGAGAGACAGACAGAGCGAGAAAGAGAGGTTGAGCACTGGGACGCTGCAGAAGAAACGTGCCTAACAGTGGGAACCTATCACAAAGCTCTCTCTCCTTGTATAGGAGATGGAGGAGGGGAAGAGATTCATCGCCCTCTATGGGTGGACTGGAGACGTGAAGCAGAGACTACCAAATCTCAAATTTTATATCCATGTTTCATACCAGCATAAATTATGATGTTGTGACGCCTAAATTCACTTTTATCATTCACTTTTATCATTCAAAATGATTTCTTTCTTTTTTTTTTCATTTACAAAATGAAGACTAGATGTTGAAGATCCAAGCCAGCTGTAGAGAAGCCACATACAAACCAAGTGAAAATATTTTGGAATATCTTGAGCCTTAGATTGTCTGGAAGGGCAAATGTCCCTCCTAGGCTAAAATTAAAAGGATGCCCATATACCTTGTATCTATTCTGCAGCCCTTTCCTGAGTGGTTGGCCAAACTCTAAACACTTCAAAAACACACAGACTTGACATGAGATCTCCAGTAATATTTCTATATTTACATATACATTCGCAAATGACTTTTTTCCTATTAAAGTCGCACAGCAGGGCATATTTTGTTTGCCAGTTACTTGATCAGGAAGATAATGTGTCAGCTACTTATGTAGTAGACCTGAAGATCCATCACAACTCTGAGCTTTCAGTTTGTTTTTTTAAACTAATGATGTTCGAGCTGCAATTGTTGACTTAAAATGGCTCTTTTTTAAAGATTTGATTGAACTGATTACACATTCTATGTAACATAGAACTACAACAATAAACGGTATCATTTATTTCATTACAAAAAATTCTGTAAAATGCTGTGTAGGGAATTTTGGGTACACTTTCAAGTCATGTCTTAAATAGGTGACTCTTTAAAACAGAAACTAACTTTTTTGGTCTGATATTTCCCCTACTGTAGACAAGAACTTCACGTCAGCAGTTCAACTTAGTTTGCCAAGTTTCAATACATTTCATATTCATAACAAACCTACACAAAATGAGTAAGTGGAGTGTTCAGGGTGCCATTGCCCTTGAGTGAGTACAGAGCACATGATGAAGAACAGGTGCCATCAGAACCCCCAGAGAGAGGGAACAGACTGTATTGAATTCTCATAACGTCCCACAGCGGCTGCCTTCCAGGCCCTCAGTGCCAGAAGGAACATCGTTTTTGAGGAAAGAGCAGTTGTGTATGCAATAAAAAGACAGACATCTGTGTCACCTGCCTCATGGCAAGTAAAAATTAAAGGTGAAATATATTTCAAATGTTTAAATATGAATATATAGTATACACATAATATGCATTAACACTTACACTAAAATATAATGTAGAACAGGTTTTTGTAAGTCATAATTTATAATGGTTAACAAGGTTATATGTCTCTCTGAAATGGTTCTTTTGGTTTCTCCCAACTTCACAGACTAATTATATCAACACCTGTGACTCATTTTGTACCTGACACACTCTGACAGGGCTCTACACTTATTTTTCTTTTTAGGAACGCTTGTGTTCCTAACTTGAAAAATTTAGGAGCACAGTCAAAAATTTAGACTAAAAAAATTGCCTTCCCATTACGAGGTCATATTTGACTCCTTAAAGTGATTTACAGTAGAATTTTGTTTTTACCTTTGTAATGGCATTTTTCTATCTTTATTAAAAGTATGTAATCTTCTATGTCAAATTAAAAAAAAAAAAATGTTATAAGCTTGTTAAAAATTATAGATAAAACCATATAATAAGAACAAGTAGAATAAGAAGAATAAGTTACTAATCAAATGAAATCAGTATTAAAATTAATTTGTACAGAGGTAGCACAGAAGAACACAAAAGTGGCTTGTAGGTGTATTTTCAGACATTTAATGAGGATCAGAGGTGGCATGAGTGCAATTAAATCCATAAATTCATGTTTATTAATGAATTTAATGATTAATGATTAAAAGATTAATGTTTTAAAAAA